>NC_057717.1:31795508-31798965 GCF_004010195.1 Chiloscyllium plagiosum
GGAGTGTGTTGGTATATACACGGAGTTTACCGGGGATTGTGTCAGTATTTATGGGGGATCCCGTGGAGTGTGTCAGTATTTACTGGGTTGTCCCAACGAGTGGTTTGTTATTTACAAGGGTGTCCTGGGGTGTGTATCGGTATTCACAGGACGGTGCTAGTGAATGTCTCATTATTTGCAATGAGGTCTTGTGACGTGTATCGGTATTTACAGGCGGGTCCCGGGGAGTGTGTCTGCATTTACAGGGGTGTCCCAGTGCTTCTGTCACCATTTACACGTGTGTCCGGGGCAGTGTGTCAGGGTTTACAGGTGGATCCATCGCGTTCTATTTGTTTTTTGCAGGAACGTCCTGGAGAGGGTTTTGCGATTTACAGGGGGTCCCAGGGAGTGTGTCGCCATTTATAGCAGCGTACTAGTGGTTGTGTCAGAATGTGCTTGGGTGCATTACGGAGTATGTGCATATTAACATGAAAGTCCTGGGGAGTATGTCAGTATTTTCCTAGTCAGTAGAGCTTGTGTCTGCAAAAGACTAGATGAACTGAAGCTGTTTCCACTTGCATATAGGTCTCAACCACTGTCGGGGTGTGCAGATTTCAAAAATGGGAATGTCTGAGAGAACAGCAGGGAAGATACAGCTCCCTAAACTGGGAATACCGACGAGAATAGGTGGGATGATAAAGTTCCCTAAACTGCGAATTTCAGTTTGATCAGCCGGGATTGCGTAGTTCTCTAAACTTGGTATATCAGTGTGAACAACGGGATGATAGAGTTCCCTCAACTTGGAATCTGAGTGTAAACAGCCGGGATGATCCAACTCTTTAAACTGCAAATCTCGGTGTGAACAGTCGGAATGCTTTTACGCTCTAAACTGGGAATCTCGGTGTAATCAATCGGAATGGTTCTACTCTCTAAACTGTCAATCCCCGTGTGAACAGTTGGAATGGTTCTACTCTCTCAACTGGGATTCTCAGTGTGAAAAGATGGGAAGGTTCATCTCTCTAAATTGGGAATATCAGTGTGAACAACCATGATGTTCCAGTTCTTTAAAATAAACTGGGAATTTCAGTGTGAACACCCGAGGTGGTCCCGCTCTCTAAACTGAGAATTTCCTTCTGAGCAACTAGAATGGTCCAGTTCCCTCAACTTTAAATCTCACTGTGAAACAGCTGGGGTGGTCCAGCTCTCTAAACTCGGCTTCTGAGTGTGAACAGCCGGGATGATACAACTCACTAAACTGGAAATCTCGGGGTTAACAGCCGGGCTCACTGTGCTCGCTAAATTGGGATTCTCAGTGTGAACAGCTGGAGTTTTCCACCTCTCTAAACTGGGATGCTCATTGTGAACAGCCAGGATGGACCTGCTCTCTAAACTGGGATGCTCAGTGTTAAAAAGGGGGATGATCAAGCTCCCTAAACAGGGATTCTCAGTGTGAACAGCTGTAATTGTCCACCTCTCTTAACTGGGATGCTCATTGTGAACGTGGGATGATCCAGCTCTCTAAACTGGGAAGGTCAGTGTGAACAGCCTTGATTACCGAGCTCTCTAAATTGGGAATCTCCGTGGGAACAGCCGGAAAGGTTTTACTCTCTAAACTGAGATTCTCAGTGTGAACAGTTGTAATTGTCCACCTCTCTTAACTGGGATGCTCATTGTGAACGTGGGATGATCCAGCTCTCTAAACTGGAGAAGTCAGTGTGAACAGCCTTGATTACCGAGCTCTCTAAATTGGGAATCTCCATGGGAACAGCCGGAAAGGTTCTACTCTCTAAACTGGGATTCTCAGTGTGAACAGCTGGAATTGTCCAGCTGTCTAAAGTGGGATCTCAGTGTGAACAGCGGGATGGTTTGGCTCTCTAAACTGGAAATCTCAATGTGAACAACCATGATGGTCTACCTCCCTAAACCGGAAATCTCAGAGTGAAACGCCATGATAGTCCAGCTCCCTAAACTGGGAATCTCAGTGTAATTGGCCGGCATGGTCCCATTCACTAAACCAGGAATCTCGTTGTGAGCAGCCAGTTTGGTCTATCTCCCTAAATTGGGAAACTTGTTGTGAACAATGGGATAATCCAGCTCCCTGAAATGGGAATCTCAGTGTGAAAGACAGGTTCTCGTGCTCTCTAAAATGAAAATCTCGTTGTGAGCAGCTGGGATGGTCCAGCTCCCTCAATTGGGGATCGGTGCGAACTGCCGGGATCTCTGAAAACTCGACAGAGGCGTGAAGAGTGGGATAAATGGATTGTGGGTGAGGGCTTATAGTAGAATGTGCTTATATAGTAGAACACAGGAATTGTTGCAATCAGGTGGCAACTGATGGCGGTAGATGGCAGGGAAGGTGGAGTTGATGGATTGAACAGAATGTTGGAGGATGGACATGTTGGAGGGACGAGGCTGATAAATTGCCCACAGGGATGTGTAGGTTAGGTGCATTAGTCGGGGTAAAATGAAGAGTGATAGGGAAGGCGAATCGGTCTGGATGGGTTGCTCTTTGGAGGATCGATGTGGACTAGTTAGGCAGAAGGGCAGGGTTCAACCATGTAGAGATTCTCTAAAAAGTGAGAAGTTTTGCTCTCAACACTGAGCCTTGCAGAACACCACATGTCACCGGCGGCCAGATTGAAAAAAAATATTTTATCCACACTCTCTATTTTCTGCCAAACAGCCAAACTTTTCTCCATACCTCTAACACCATGGGCCCTTACTCAGTAGCTTCTTACTCAGTAGCTTCCTGTGTGACATCTCGTGAAAGACCTTCTTAAAGCCCAGGCAGATAACATTCATTCGCTTTCCTCAGTCTTACCTGTTCGTTTCTTCCTCAAATAATCTAGCAGATTGGTCAGGTATGAACTTCCTTTAATGAAACTATGTCGACTTTGCCATGTTTTACCAGGCAATTCCAAGTATTCATAAATCTCATTTTCACAATAGATGCCAGGATTTTATCCGCAACTGAGATAAGGTAATTGTTCTGTAATTTTCTGTCCTTTGCCTTACTCCCATTTTAAATTGGGATATCGTTTTGGTGAGTTTCTAGTCCTCTCAGACCTTCCCTGATTCTACAAATTCCTGAGAGATTGCCAACAACGCCACGGCTGTCACTTCAGGTATCTCCCATAGAACCCTGGGGTGTAGTCCAGCTGGACCAGAGGTTTATCCAACCTCGGCCCATTCCTTTTTTCTCGCATCTTCTCCTTCGTGATGACCACCATACTCAGTTCTGTCTCCTCACTCTATTGCCGAGAAGTGTAGACCAACAACTAGGAATGTATAGCTGCATGGCATGCAGTTACTGCCAAGGAATGTTACCCAGTTCACATCCCAGATCAGGCTGCCTATCAGGGCTGCTCCCTTGCTAGATGAGCATGCATTTCCCTCCCTCCAAGCATGCCCACAGCATGTTTTACCTTGCCTGTCAGCGCCTTGTGATGGCAGTTGGCACAGACACACAACCAGGCTA
>NC_057717.1:31798994-31802391 GCF_004010195.1 Chiloscyllium plagiosum
GATCAGGCTGCCTATCAGGGCTGCTCCCTTGCTACATGAGCATGCATTTCCTTGCCTCCAAGCATGCTCACAGCATGTTTTACCTTTCCCTATCAGCGCCTTGTGATGGCAGGTGGCACAGACACACAACCAGGCTACTGTCTGTACTGTGTCATTGTCCTCAGTCAGGGAAATGTGCACCTGTTATATATCACTGTTCCATGTCATTCTAACCCTTATACCACATGGCAAGAGTGATCGTACCAAACACACTGCATCTGCAACAAAGACTCTGATACGTCTGAAAGACTCGGGGAGCAGACTGCAGGGAAATGCATGGAGCACCTTCAGCCGGTGGCAGGTTTTCAATGGATTGTTCTTTCATTGATCATTTTGAATGATTTATAGACTCATGCAGTCAGAGATGTACAGCATGGAAACAGACTCTTTGCTCTATCTCCCTCCAAACCATTCCTATTCATATACCCGTACGGTCACCCCTCAGCTCCTGACACTCCAGGGAGAACAACCCTTACCTCTTCAACCACTGCCAATAGCTCAAATCCTCCGACCCTGGCAACTTCATTGTAAGTCTTTTTTGAGATATTTCAAGTTTCATGACATCTTTCCGATAGGAAGGAGACCAGAATTGCACGCAATATTCTTAAACTGGCCCAACCAATATCCTGTACATCCGCAATATCAGTCCCAACTCCTATACTCAATGCTCTGACCAATAATGGAAAGCATACCAAGCATTTTCTTCATTATGCTATCTATCCGTGACTCCAGTTTCAAGGAGCTATGAACCGACAGTCCAAGGTCTGTTTGTTCAGCATTACTCTGGAGGACCTTACCAATAAGTGTATAAGTCGTGGTAAGATTTGCTTTCCCAAAAATGCAGTACCTTGCATTTATCTAAGTTATACTCCATATGCCAGTTTTCAGGCCATAGGCCAATCTGATCAAGTTCCCGTTGTAATCTGAGGGTACCCTTCTTCGCTGTCCACTACACCTCCGATTTTGGTATCAAACTTACTAACTGTACCCCTTATGCTCACATCCGAATCATTTATATCAATGACGAAAAGGAGTAGGCCCAGCATCGATCCTTGTGGCACTCCACTGGTCACAGGTCTCCAATCTGAAAAACATCCTTCCACAACCACCTATGTCTTCTACCTTTGAACCAGTTCTGTATCCAAGTAGCTAATTCTCACTGCATTCGGTTAGATCTAAACTGGGTAAACAGTCGAATCTGTTCGAGCAACTTACTGAAGTTCATATCGAAGACATCCACTGCGGTGCCCTCATCAATCCTCTTTGTTACTTCTTAAAAAAAACTCTATCAAGTTTGTGAGACATGGTTTCCCACGCACAAAGCCGTGTGACTATTCCTAATCAGTCCTTGCATTTCCACATACATTTACATCCTGTCCTTCAGGACTCCTTGACAAGTTTCTCAATCTTCATTTACAGTCAAACATTTTAGCAATTTTATCCAATCTTGGTCAGTTCGCCCCCCATGCCATGTAATTGGCTTTGTTTTGATTTTGGATTGTTGCGTGTGTTTAGAACGATCATTAGTTTTATCATTTGTATTCATTTGTTGGTTATGTTACAGACCCAGATCCATAATGATAAAATTAAACAACAGCCAAGTACAAGAACAGGCACTTCAGCCCAGCAAGTCCGCACTAACACATGATGTCATTCCAAAGTTAAAACAAATGTATTTGCTCTAATACCTTCTATGTCATTCTATTCCTTACTTACTCATACTCGCACCAAGATCCCTCTTAAACCTTGCTATATTGGCTTATTCCCCTCTAACAGTGCATTCCAGGCACTTTCACATTCTGTCTGGAATAGCAAAAAAAACACTAACCTATCACATCTCCTGAACTTTCTCCATTTTACCTAAAATCTACGGTCCTGAGTAATTGATACCTCTACACTGGGGGAAAAAAGCCTCTAAGTGTCCTTCTATCTATTCCTCTGATAATTTTATAAATATCTATCAGGTAGCCTCATAGCCAATGATGCCCAGGTGCAAACAAACCATATGTGTTCAATTTCTCCTTCTGGCTAATACCCTCCAAACCAGACAACATGCTGGTAAAACCTTTCCATATCCTATCCAACACTTCAACATCGTGTGGCAACCAGTACTGTACACAATATTCCAAATGTACCCGAACTAATTTTCTCTACAGCTGCAATATGACCTGTTAATATTCATACTGCATGCTCAGATGCATGTCTGCAAGTTTGCCGTCAGTCTTCTTGGTCACCCTATCTACCGTGTTGCCACTTTCAGGGAACTGTGGAACTGTACACCAAGATGCCTTCAGATGTTGATGAGATCAGTAGTTTTTTCCATCCACGTTATACTTTTCTCCTGCATTAGTCCTTCCAAAATGCATCACGTCACAATTGTCCAAATAAAGTTACATCTGTGTTTTCTCTATCCAAGTCTGCAGCTGACCTATATCCTGCTGTATTCTCTGGCAATCATCCTCACAATCTGCAACTCTGCCAATCTATTTACAGATCTCCAGTCACAAAATCACTGTTCCAATACCACTCTGTCTTCTATGGTCAAGCAGTTCTCTATCCATCTTACTAACTGACCGCAGATCCTGTTTCACATCACATTCTGTATGAGCCTGCCATAAGGAACCATATCAAAGGCCTTCCTAAGATCAAAACGGCCAACATCCAGTCCGATGCCCTCATCAATCAATTTTGTCACTTCCTCAATATAATCAATCAATTTTGTGAGACATGATCCTTCCCACACAAGTGTTGCCTGTTACTTGTCCATACTAGAGTACTGTTGGAGCTGCACTCATTCAGCCAAGTGATTATTGCATCATAATCCAGACTTGAACCTTGGAGAGTAGATTGCATTCCTTACAGTGTGGAAACAGGCCTTTCGGCCTAACCAGTCCACATCAACCCTCCGTAGAGTAACCCATACACATCCATTTCCCTCTGACTAAAACACTTGACAATCTAGTATGGCCAATTCATCTGGCCTGCACATCTTTGGACTGTGGGAGGAAACCTACGCAGACACGGTGCGGGGGTGAGGGGGTGGGGAATACGCAAACTCCAAACAGACAGTCGCCAAAGGCCAGAATCGAAGATAGGACCTTGGCGCTGTGAGGTAGCGGTGCTAAACACTGAGCCACCGTGCCTCTCTTGATTGTGCCTGTAGAGTGGGAGATACGTCGGACCGTGATGGTTACTGTACAGTGGGAGGTATGCCGGGCCGTGATGGTTACTGTACAATGGGAGGTGTGTCAGGCCGTGATGATTACTGTACAGTGGGGCTTATGTCAGGCTGTGATGGTTACTGTACAATGGGACGTATATCAGGCCGTGATGGTTACTGTACAGTGGGGGGTATGTC
>NC_057717.1:31803558-31810073 GCF_004010195.1 Chiloscyllium plagiosum
CAGTCGGAGGTATGTCGGGCCGTGATGGTTACTGCACACTGGGAGGTATGTCGGGCCGTGATGGTTACTGTACAGTGGGGAGTCTGTCTGGCTGTGAAGTTGCAGACTGTATGAGCTGTACAGAGTATGATTCTGCTGATCCGATAGCCCTCTGCACCTCATGGCTGCATCACCATTGGTTATTCAATCTTTGTAAAGTCTGTTCCATTCAGTACTCGTGGGGCTTCATATCATGGTGTGGAGGGTCTGCAAAAATGCGAAGGTCGCCCTTGCTCCCCGTTGTGCAATGACCATTCTTACTGATATGTTAAATGGAGAGGTGTATCTGCAGCAGGCAGACCGGTGATGATGTGGTCAGTTATATGTTGCCCTTTTATTGATTTCACCATAACCTGCCACAGAGCAGTCTCGCAGCCACAGGATCCAGCATCAATGCTGAGTACTATCATTAGATTAGATTCCCTACATGATGGGAACAGGCCCTTCGGCCCAACTAGTCAACACCAACCTCTGAAGAGCAACACACGCCTCTCTGACTAATGCACTGAACACTATGGGCAGTTTAACATGGCCAATTCACTTGAGCTGCACATCATTGGACTGTGGGAGGAAACCCGCGCAGACACAGAGAGAATGTGCAAATGCTGCACAGGCAGTTGCCCGAGGCTGGAATCAAACCTGGGACCCTGGTGCTATGAGGCAGCAGTGCTAACCACTGAGCCACCATGACAACCTATATTGACTGTATACCAAGGAGCCGTCCCCCTCTGCCTGTCTGTGCCCTGTCAGTGGGATAGAACCTAACAGAGAGGGTGGTGATGTTGCCTGGGAGATAGTCCTGTTCACAGAATCCTGCTTTGCAGACAATATCTGACTGTTACTTGATTAGTACATGGGAAATATATACTGGGTCACTTTCACATTTTCTGTAATGAAGAGTTAATATCACTTTATTTCTTACATATTTTAAAATAAACGACTCATTGTTTTTTTTAGTTGAAAACAATTGAAGTGTACAATAATTGAACTACAGAGTGTACACCTAACTAATGCACAATTCAGTGACTGGAGTAAACAGCCGCTTCATTTTCAGATCAGTGAACCGACCATCTTGCAGGCAGCAAAGCTGTTGAAAATGACTTTGAGGAAAAGCCTGAATTCAGATAATGTATTACTAGCACTCACCACGACCTCCAAAATACTAACCATCTCCAAAATGTGTCCAGAGAGCTTCCAAACTGGAACTGGGCAGTTACTCACACAATCCCTCACAATAGACTGGTTAGAGACATACCTGAATATTGGGGGGATGTGTGTGGGGCAGACTGGCCAATGGATTAGCACATGGCACTGGTCCAGACGCAGTTCAATAACAACAACCTGTAAACAGCTATGTCTTGCAAATATATATCTTCTTGTGTGCCACCTAAACTCTGTAATTTTGAACCTTGGCCCTGATCCTGAATGAAGGTGTAATATCTCTTTACTGAATGTCTGATATCCTTTCGTAATACCAACTTTTAGATTGTCCAATAAGCACAAAATCACCCATTCATTCAGTACACTGTTATAACAACAATATGATGAAAACTCACAGTAATTAGCATAGAAATTATGAGTCTCATTGCCACACCCAAGACCAAATTATTATTCAGTACAAGGACTTTGAAAATAAACAATTATTTTCCCTTGTATTAATACTGTTTACTAATAGTCGATTCTCCTGCTCCTCAGATGCTGCCTGAACGTCTGAGTTGTTTTTTCAGAACCACATTTTTGACTCTGATCTCCAACATCTGCAGTCCTCACTTTCTCCCTGCTAATAATCATAATCATTTTCGTGGCAACAATGTTACTGTGTGTTTAAACATGCCCCAGTCAGATATGAGTACATTTTCAGTTGCTTCTGTCTATCTTAGAGCTCAGTAATGTGGGATGAGAATGCCAGTGTCTGTGATGCTCGGTATGTAGGCCATGCCTCTGAGAGACTGACAGATTGTTTCAAGCATCATATCCCTTCAGCTGTTCACAACCAGCAGGGAACTGCCTGGACCAACCAGCGTGAGTTTAAAAAACCCAAAACCGTGTCCTGCATTGAACAGGTCGAGACAATAATTTTATGTTAATTTATTCATGCAATGTGATTGGGACGGCATTTATTGATAGATAGGAACTTGAAACAGTGACACTGAAGGAATGGAAATATACTTCCTAATCAGGATGGTAGATGGCTTGGAACAGAACGCGAACATGGTGGAGGTCCCGTGTATCTGTTTCCCTTGTCCTTATTGATGTTCGGAGGTTCAGAGGTTCGTTTTAAGGAGCCTTGGTAAATTTCTGCAGAGCACCGAGTCGATGGCAGATAATGCTGCTACTGAGCATCAGTGGATGAGGGGTGAAGCTGCACCCACACAGGCAAATTGAAGTATTTAATCATACACATTCAACATGTGTCTTAGCAATAGGGGACAGGCTTTCGGAAATTTTGAGGTGAGTTATTACTGCAGAATTTCTAGCCTCTGACATATTCTTGTGGCCAATGAATTTATATGCGTCAAAAAGCTGGAAAAGCAAAGCAGGTCAGGCAGCATCTGAGGTAGAGGAGGTTCAATGTTTTAGCATAAGCCCTTCACAGGAATGGGTAATTGAATCATACGGTAGGTCCAGTTCACGTTAACGGTAATTCCCGCGATATTGCTTGGTATGTGTTCAGTTATGGTGGTGGCACTGACCATTAGAGGATGTGGTTTAATTTTCCATTGTTAGACGTAATCGTTGTCTGGCACATGTGTCATGGAAATGGTATTGTCACTGTGAAGCACACACTTACATATTCCAGGTCCTGGTACATTTGGACAAGGACTGCTTCAGTATCTCAGTAAATCACGAATGGTGTTGAACATTGTCCAATCATTGTGAAACATCCCCAGTTGTGACTTAACAATGTAGGGATTGTCATTTCTGAAGCAGCTGAAAATTATTGGGCCGAGGGCAGAGAGCACTCTTACAGCTCACTGATGCTGTCCCTCTCTCTGAGCTCGGAAGCTGGCTTCTAGTTCCACCTCCTCCATGGTATCTAACAACATATCTGAAAACAATAATCTTACAGTAGCTTCCCCAAATAACTGAGTGAGGACTTGGCTACCTCAATCAGTTGGACCGCCGGTTTGTAATGCAGATTAATGCTAACAGTGTGGTTCAATTCTTTATTGACTGAGGTGACTGAAAAGGACTGTCCTATTCAACTTCTCCCTTACTTGAGGCATGATGACTGTCCAGTTAAACTGCCACCAGTCGTCTCTGTCCAAAGAGAGAGCAGCCCCATCATCCTGTTGGGGTATCGTGCCTTACATTTCCACTTCTGATCTACAGGTTTACTCAGAAACTCCTCCTCTGGGGAACTGCTGCAGAGCTGTCCTGGAGCTGAGATGGATGCTCTCCTCCAACCCCATCCACCTTCCTTTCAGGGAAAACTTCAACCAGTGCAAACGGTTCCTAGTTGCTCCAGTTTTGCCATTAATCCTTGATAGGACACTTGGTCAAATGCAGATATCATGATGTTAAGTGCAGTCACTGTTGCCTCACCTCTAGAATTCAGCTGCATGGTCTTTTGTACATCGTTAAACCATGGCTTCAATGAGCCCAAGGGATGAGAACCCAAACTGAGCTTCAGTGATCAGGTTGGTTCTGAGCAAGTGCTTCTTCATCGCACTGTGAGTGACATCTTCCATCCCTTTATTAATGATAGAGATGAGAGCAATGGGGTAGTCATTGATTGTCTGATGGTTTGTCTGTGTGTGTACAGGACACACCCGGATAGTTTCCCACATTGACAGGTCGATGACAGTGCTATATCCCAGCAGGAACAGCTTGAATGGAATGTTATCAGGGCCCACAGCCTTTGTATTCCCCATTCCTCCAGCCGTTTGGAATTACCACACACAGTGAATCGAATTAGCTGAAGACTGCCATCTGGAAGAGACTAACATAGATCCTCCTATTGATACTTCTGTCTGAACTTTGTTGCGGTCGTTTCAGACTGAGCTTTTCTATTGTTGTATTGGGCCATTCCATCATTGAGGAAGATGTTATGTGGGGATCCTCCTCATCCAGAGTTGTTTGATTGACACCACCATTCGATCTGACTGCATATAACAGGATTGTAGCGATTAGATCGAATTGTTAGTTAGATCAGTCTGTTACTGGCTGTTTATGCTATTTGGTGTGTAAGTGGTTTGTTCAGTAATGTCACCTCATTTTGAGGTGTACCTGGTGCTGCTTCTGGCCAGCCTTCCTGTATTCTCCATTGAACAAGAGTTTATTCCCTGGCCTGATGGTCAGGATAAAGTGGAACATATGCCAGGCAGTGACAGTGAAAATTGTGCGAAACTACAATTCTGCTGCTGATGACTCGAATCACCTCACACAGGCCAGTGCTGAGTTCTAGATCTCTTTGAAATCTGTCCCGTTAAGCTCGGGTCATGTGTATCTCACATGTGCGCTGATACGTGTACACACACACGCACACACGCGCGTGCACACACATATGCTCAGGCACACAAAATAAAAGTGAGACTTTGTCTCCAGATATACTGTGTGCGGTATACACTGTTCCCAATGTGCTCATCGATTAATGTCTCTGCAGCCGATAGGTTGGTGAGTCTGAGGTCAAGTATGTTTCTCCCTGTCAATCGTTTTCTCTCCACCCGGTGCCGAACCAGTCTCGCAGCTATGTTCGTTTGGACCCGACCATCTCGATCAGCTGCTGCTGTGCCCCTCTGAGTGGTGGTTTTGAAATGGCCCACCCAGTATACATTCTCCAGCTCATTCACTCTGTCAGTGACTCCTCCAAGTGTTGTTCAATGTAGAGGGACACTGATTCATCAGCTGAGGGAAGGGATTCAGCAGGAGGTTTCCGTGTCAGAGTTTGATCTGACACCGTGAGGTTTCGTTCTGTCACATAGTTGCTTGAGGAGTCTGTAGGACGTCTCTCCGACATCTATCCCTCGTCCCAAGACGTTAGGAAGGAGGGATTTCCAGTGTCTGCAGGGCTTTTAATTTTTTTGTCACTATCAATCAAAGGGCCTCTTCTGTGCTGTATGACACTCACACTATGACGCTTGTGATTGGACAGCCCAACGTCTCACTCCTTCAGTTCCTCCAAGTGCCTTGTCTATTCCACTGATTTCTGCAATATTTCCTCTTTTAAGACATTGCACAATTCTGTTTTTAAACTATCTATGTTACAACATCTCCAGCCTTGCTTTTATATCTCTGTAACATTTCCAGCCATATTTTCCTATCTCTGTAACATCTCCAGCCTTGCCTTCCTCTCTATCTGTAACATCTCCAGCCTTGCATTCCTATCTGTGTAACGTCTCCAGCCAGTCTTTCTTATAACTGTGATATCACCAGCCATACTTTCCTTTCTCTGTAACATCTGCAGCCTTGCTTTCCTTCACACCTCAGTGAAATGGTTTTTACACACCTCAGTGAATTGGTTATATATCTGCTCCTGTATTGAACATAGAACATAGAACATTACAGCACAGTACAGACCCTTCGGCCCTCGATGTTGTGCCAACCTGTGAAACCAATCTCAAGCCCATCCAACCACCATGACTCCGTTATCATCCATATGTTTATCCAATGACCATTTAAATGCTGTCAAAGTTGGCAAGTCTACTACTGTTGCAGATAGGGCATTTCATGCCCTCAGTACTGTCTGAGTAAGGAAAGTACCTCTGATATCTGTCCTCTATCTATCACCCCTCAATTTAAAGCACTGTCCCCTCATCCTAGCCATCTCCATCTGAGAAAAAGGGCTCTCACTGTCCACCCTATCTTATCCTCTGATCATCTTGTATATTTCTATGAAGTCACCTCTCAACCTTCTTCTCTCTAACAAAACAGCCTCAAGTCCCTAAGCCTTTCCTCATAAGTCCTTCCCTCCACACCAGGCAACATCCTGGGAAATCTCCTCTGCACCCTTTCCAATGCTTCCACATCCTTTCTATAATATGGCGACCAGAACTGTCCCACATTTCAAGTGTGGCCGCACCAGTGTTTTGTACAGCTGCAACATGACCTCATGGCTCCAAAGCTCAATACCTCTACTAATAGAAGCTAACACACTGTACAACTTCTTAACAACCCTATCAGCCTGGGTCGCACCTTTCTGGGATCTATGTGTATAGACATGGTAATACGGTCGCACAATGGTTAGCACTGCTGCCTCACAGCGCCAGAGACCCGGGTTCAATTCCTGCATCAGGCGACTGACTGTGTGGAGTTTGCACATTCTCCCTGTGTCAGTGTGGGTTTGCTCCGGTTTCCTCCCACAGTCCAAAAATGTGCAGGTTAGGTGAATTGGCCACGCTAAATTGCCTGAAGAAGGGCTTATGCCCGAAACGTCGATTCTCCTGCTCCTTTGATGCTGCCTGACCTGCTGCGCTTTTTCAGCTCTGATCTCCAGCATCGGCAGTCCTCACTTTCTCCATGCTAAATTTCCCGTA
>NC_057717.1:31812516-31817310 GCF_004010195.1 Chiloscyllium plagiosum
CTCAGCCCATTCTACCTCAGTACACAAGTCCTCATCAAATGTCCTTTCTGCCACAATAATACTGTCATTGACTAACATAGCCACACCTCCCCCTCTTTTACCACCTTCCCTGTTCTTATTGAAACATCTAAACCCTGGAACCTGCAAAAACAATTCCTGTCCCTGCTCCATCCATGTCTCTGAAATTGCCAAAACATCGAAGTCCCAGATACCAACCCATACTGCAAGGTCACCCACCTTATTCCGGATGCTCCTGACGTTGAAGTGGACACACTTGAAACGACCTTCCTGCCTGCCGATGCATTCCTGCCACCTTGAAACCTTATTTCTGATCTCACTATTCTCGCCCTCCTGGACACTGGAGCTACAATTCAGGTTCCCATCCCCTGCTGAATTAGGTTAGTCCCTCCCGAAGAGCATTAGCAATCCTCCTCCCCAGGACAGTGTACCCCTGTGGTTTATGTGTAGACCATCCTGTTTGTACAGGACCCACCTACCCCAGAATAAGCCCCAATTATCCAGGTATCTAAATCCCTCCCTCCTGCACCATCCCTGTCGCCACGTGTTCAACTCTTCTCTATCCTTTGCTAGCATGTGGCATGGGTAACAAACTGGAGATGACATCTGTTCTAGGCACTAAGCTTCAACGTAACTCCCTGAATTTCAGCCTGAAATCCCCATCCCTTTTCCTACCTATGTCGTTGGTGCCTATGCGGACCATCACTTGTGGCTGCTCCCCCTCCCCCTCAAGGATCCCGAAAACACGATCCGATACATCACGGAGCCTGGCACATAGGAGGCAACGAAATCAAACGTGATTCTCTCTCGTTTCCACAGAACCTCCTATGTGTTCCCTCAAACTGTTGAGTTCCCAATGACTAATTCTCTGCTTCTCTTTCCCCTTCCTTTCTGAGCAACAGGGACAGACTCTGTGCCAGGGACCTGTACCCCATGGCTTACCCCTGGTAAGACATCCCTCCCAACAGTATCTAAATCAGTATGTTGTTAATGAGGGGAATGGCTACAGGGGGTCCCTACACTGTCTGCCGGTTCCCTTTCTATCTCCTGACTGTAATCCATCTACCTTTCCCCTGTACCTGAGGTGTAACTACCTCCCTGTAACTCCTCTCAATTATTCCCTCAGCCTCCCGAATGATCCGAAGTTCATCCAGCTCTGTGCCTAGTTCCCTAACGCCGTTTCTGATGAGCTGAAGTTGCCAGGATCTTGCTGCAGAGCCACATGGAGTGCTTCAGTATCTAACGAAGGAAGAATGCTGCTGAACATTGTGTGAGTATTAGTGAACCCTCGGACCCATGACATTCTGCCTGAGGGAAGGTCAGTTATACAGTCACTAAAGATAGTTAGGGCTAGGACACAATCTTGAAGACCTCCTGCTGTGAGGGCCTGGAGCTTAGATGGCTGACCTCCACCAACCGCATCAATTGCTGTGGGTCTGGAGTCACATGTATCCCAGACAAGACAAGGACAGCCCTAATCCCTAAAGGGCATTTGAGAACCAGATGGGTTTTAGCAACAATTGACAAGGGTTTCATAGTCAATAATAGAGTCATAATTCCATGTGTTTCAATTGAAGTTCTTCCATCTGTCATTGATAGGATTTGACCCGGGTCCATGATAAGAGTTACGAAGTATCTGAATATGAGCCAGTTCGAAGGCTGGCCTCCTGTCTCAATTATGAAATAAAAGTTTAACTTTTATTATTTATCATTGAGTGTCATATTAATTTGTCTGTATTTGGTCCCTTGAAAATGGGAACACAGACAGACTGAGTGAGGGCTGTCAACTCCATGAACTTGAATCCTATCTGAACGATTGTGAGATCACCCAATCTGATCCTGATTGAGATAGGTTCGTGACTTCGCTTAATATATTGTTTAAAGGAAATATAGATGAGCAGAGTAAATTGTTTTCCCACGCAAAGGAAAGTATCACGTAGAAAGGCGGAAACATTATTTACATGTGTGTGATGTATATCGTGTCTGTGTGTGAGAGCGTGTGTGTGTGAGAGAGAGAGAGAGGGAGAGAGAGAGGGAGAGTCAGAGAGAGAGATCTAGAATCATAGAGATGCACAATACAGAAACAGTCCCTTTGGTCTAACTCATTCAGGTATCCTCAATTACTCCCATCCCATTTGCCAGCACGAAACCCTTATTGTTTGTATATCCGTCTGGATGCCTTTTAAATGTTGCAATTGTACCAGCCTCCAACACTTCCTCTGTTAGCTCATTCCACTCTCTCAGCGGATCAGGTAAGGGCTGTTTGGCAGTGGCTGCTTGAAGGCTCGGTGACTTTTGATTAACGGTTTAAATTTGAAAGTTTTTTTTTAACAAGCGCGGAGCGGACCCGGAAGCTGGTGTAGCGCAAGCTGACCTGATTAGGTTGTTTTCCCTATAAAAGCGCGCAGAAGCAGCCAGTGCAGGGATCCCCTGCGGCCGTTCCCCTCAAGAACAAGTATACCGTTTTGGATACTTGTGGGGGGGGGGGGGACTTACCAGGGGTAAGCAATGGGGCTCAGGGCTCTGGCAAGGAGCCTGTCCCCGTTGCTCAGAAGGGAAGGGTGGAAAAGAGCAGAGCAATAGTTATTGGGGACTTGATAGTTCGGGGCACAGATAGGCTGTTTTGTGGGGGCGAGAGAGACTCACGTTTGGTATGTTGCCTCCCAGGTGCAAGTGTACGTGACGTCTCTGATCTTTTTTTCCGGGTCCTTAAGGGGGAGGGGGAGCAGCCCGAAGTCGTGGTCCACATTGGCACCAACGACATACGGAGGAAGAGGGCTGAGGATGTTGTGCAGGCTTTCAGGGAGCTAGGTTGGAAGCTCAGAGTTAGAACAAACAGAGTTGTTGTCTCTGGTTTGTTACCCGTGCCACGTGATAGAGAGTCGACGAATAGGGAGAGAGAAAAGTTAAATGCATGGCTTCAGGGATGGTGCAGGAGGGAGGGATTGCGGTATCTGGATAACTGGGGTTCTTTCTGGGGAAGGTGGGACCTCTATAAACAGGATGGTCTACACCTGAACCTGAGGGGCACCAGTATCCTTGGGGGGAGGTTTGCTAGTGCTCTTCGGAGGGGTTAAACTAACTCTGCAGGGGCATGGGAACCTAGACTGTAACTTTAGGGTGCAGGACCTGGAGTTTAGGGAGGTTAGGGTGGGGGTAAAAGAGGGGGAGGTGTGGCATTGCTTGTCAAAGATAGTATTACAGTGTTGGAAAGGACGATGGATGAGGACTTGCCATCTGAGGTAGTTTGGGCTGAGGTTAGGAATAGGAAAGGTGAGGTCATCCTGTCAGGAGTTTTCTACAGGCCTCCTAATAGTCCTAGAGACGTAGAAGAAAGGATTGCGAGGATGATTCAGGAGAAGAGTGAAAGTGTTTGTTATGGGGGACTTTAACTTTCCAGATATTGACTGGGAAAGCTATAGCTCGAGTTTGTTAGATAGGTCAGTGTTTGTCCAATGTGTGCAGGAGGGTTTCCTGACACAATATGTAGATAGGCCAACAAGAGGTGAGGCCATACTGGATTTGGTTCTGGGTAACGAACCAGGCCAGGTGTTAGAATTGGAGGTTGGTGAGCACTTTGGCGACAGTGACCACAATTCGGTGACTTTTACTCTAGTGATGGAGCGGGATAAGTGTGCACTGTAGGGCAAGAGTTATAGCTGGGTGCAGGGAAATTATGATGCGTTGAGGCATGACTTAGTTTGCGTGGCTTGGAAAAGTAGGCTTCAAGGCAAGGGCGTAATTGATATATGGAGCTTGTTCAAGGAGCAACTATTGAGTGTCCTTGATAAGTATGTACCTGTCAGGCAGGGAGGAAAGGGTCGTGTGAGGGAGCCGTGGTTTAATAAGGAATTGGAATCCCTTGTTAAATTGAAGAGAACGGCCTATGGAAAGATGAGGCGTGAAGGTTCAATTGGGGCGATTAAGTGTTATAAGGTAGCCGGGAAGCATCTGAAGTGAGAGCTAAGAGCAGCAAGGAGGGGACATGAAAAGTCCTTAGCTGGTAGGATTATGGAAAACCCAAAGGCTTTCTATAGATATGTCAGGAATAAAAGAATGACTAGGGTAGGAATGGGTCCAGTCAAGGATAGTAGTGGGAAGTTGTGCGTGGAGGCTGAAGAGATTGGGGAGATACTGAATGAATACTTTTCGTCAGTATTCACTCTGGAACAGGACATTGTTGCCGATGTGAATACTGAGTCACAATTAATTAGAATGGATGGCTTTGAGGCATGTAGGGAAGAGGTGTTGAAAATTCTGGAAAGGCTGAAATTAGATAAGTCCCCTGGGCCTGATGGCATTTATCCTAGGATTCTCTGGGAAGCAAGGGAGGAGATTGCAGAGACATTGGCCTTGATTTCTATGTCCTCGTTGTCTACAGGAGTAGTGCCAGAAGACTGGAGGCTAGCAAATGTGGTTCCCTTGTTCAAGAAGGGGAGTAGGGATAACCCTAGTAACAATAGGCCGGTGAGCCTCACTTCTGTTGTGGGCAAAGTCTTATAGAGAATTGTAAGGGACAGGATTTATGAACATCTGGATAGGAATAATGTGATCAAGGATAGTCAGCATGGTTTTGTGAAGGGCAGGTCGTGCCTCACAAACCTTATTGAATTCTTCGAGAAGGTGACTAAGGAGGTGGACGAGGGTAAAGCGGTACATGTGATGTATATGGATTTTAGTAAGATGTTTGATAAGGTTCCTCATGGTAGGCTACTGCAAAAAAAATACGGAGGTATGGCATTGAGGGTAAGTTGGAGGTTTGGATTAAGAATTGGC
>NC_057717.1:31817810-31823031 GCF_004010195.1 Chiloscyllium plagiosum
TAACCTCGGTATATTTAAATTCAATCCCCCTGCGAATGAAAGCCAAAATACCATACATCTTCTTAACAATCCTGTCAGCTTGGGTGGTAACTTTGCGGGATCTATGGACATGGACCCCTATTTCCCTCTTTTCCTCCCCTTTGCCAAGAGTTCTGCCTTTAACCCTATATTCTGGATGCAAATGCAAAATTCCAAAATAAATCACTTCACATTTTTTAAGGTTGAACTCTATCTGCCACTTATCAGTCCAGCTCTGCATCCTGTCAATGTCCTGTTGCAACCTATAACAGCCGTCCACACTATCCACAATTCCATCAACCTTCATGTCATTGGCAAGCTTACTAACCCACCATTCCACTTCCTTATCAAAGTCATTGATAACAATCACATTGAGCACAGGTCCCAGAGCCAATCCCCGGTGAACACCGCTGGTCACTGAGCTCCAGGCTGAATACTTTCCATCTGCTAACATCTTCTGCCTTCTATGGGCTAGCCAAGTCCATATCCAGACAGACACATTTCCCTGCATCCCATGCTTCCTTATTTTATGAATGATCCTACAATGGGGAACCTTATCAAACACCTTTCTAGAATTCGTGTTCACCACATCTACTTGTGCACCTTCATCAACATGTTTTTTCACACCTTCAAAGAATTCAATAAGGTTTCTGAGGGATGACCTGCCCCTCACAAATCCATGCTGACCATCTCTAATCAAACTATCGTTTTCTAAATAATTTCAAATCCTATCTCTCAGAATCGTCTCCAATACTTTGCCTAACACTGATGTAAAACGTACTGTTCTATCATTCCCAGGGTTATCCCTATTCCCTTCCCTGAACAAATGAATAATATTTGCCACCCTCCAATCATCTGGTACTACTGTAGTGGACAGTGAAGACACAATGATCATTACCAAAGGCACATCAATCTCTTTCAATACTTTCTGGAGTAACCTCGTGTATACCCCATTTAGCCCAGGGGGTTTATCTATCCTTATGTTTGTACTTCAATCAGACTGTTCTTCCCCTCAACTTGTCCAACCCTGTCCAACCAATTGATTGATTGCTTTCATCTTCAGTGCTAGATGCAGTGCTGCCTTCACAGAATCCAAAAAATGCACCAATGCCTTCCTGATAAAGAGCACATGCCAGAACTATTGACTCTCCTGCTCGTCGGATGCTGCCTGACCTGCTGTGCTTTTCCAGTACCACACTTTTCGACTCTGATCTCCATCAACTGCAGTACTCACTTTCTCCACTACTGAGGGCTGTCCCCTCTACATTGAGCGGGGAATTAACCACCAGAACCCCATTGTGTGTGGAGCTGACTGCTCAGATCTGGAAAGTTGCACTTGATGAATACATCTTTTTAGAAGAAGGTACAATTCAATAAATATTAATTCAGTCCCAGAGTTACATTTTTGCTTCATGGTTTGCGTAGCCTGATAACAAATAGTTAATGATTGAAGAGCTCTGAGGCACAGAATATTCCAGGTGTTATATTCCAGCTTATGTTAATGCTGGGAGTATTATCAGACAGACTGATGTGATGATGGCATGAGTTGACATGTGGAGGTGGAACATTTTGCCATCTCAGAGACGTGCTTGAGAGAGGTCAGGACTAAAACTCAATAGTCTCTTGTACTGGAACTATAGGCAGGATAGGAGAGGGTGTTAAAGAGGAGGTAATGTTGCATTATTAATTAAGGAAGTGTTACTGTCGTAAGGAGGGACGATATCTTGGACGTGTTTACAAATGAGGCTTTATCGGTCAAGGTGAGGGTCCAAACAATGACAGATACATTGCTGGAGATATTTTATAGAGCCCCAGAAAGATGAAAATACAGGAGCAGATATATAACCGATTCACTGAGGTGTGTAAAAACCATTTCACTGAGGCGTGAAGGAAAGCAAGGCTGGAGATGTTACAGAGAAAGGAAAGTATGGCTGGTGATATCACAGTTATAAGAAAGACTTGCTGGAGATGTTACAGAGATAGGAAAGCAAGGCTGGAGATGTTAAAGATAGAGAGGAAGGCAAAGCTGGAGATGTTACAGAGATAGGAAAATATGGCTGGAAATGTTACAGAGATATAAAAGCAAGGCTGGAGATGTTGTAGAGACAGGAAAGCAAGGCTAGGAATATTACAGAAACAGCGTGGCCTGTGCCTGCTAGAATAGATTAGTGAGATACTTTTAAATTCATTCACAGAATGTGTAGAAAGCTGAAGCATCTGGAGGTTAGAGAGATGCGAAGGGGTGTGGGGGCTGACGGAATTTACAGTGATAGATGGGGCTGGAGTATGAGATAAATATTGTAGTGATCCGGAAGGTTACTGAGATACATATGGATGTAGCGGCTGGAGGACATGACAGGGAAAGATAGAGGTTAACATAGATAGTTTAAAAATGGAATTGTGCAATGGCTTAAAAGAGGAAATATTGCAGAAATCAGTGGAATAGACAAGGCACTTGGAGGAGCTGAAGGAGTGAGACGTTGGGCTGTCCAATTACAAGCGTCATAGAGTGAGTGTCATACAGCACAGAAGAGGCCCTTTGATTGATAGTGACAAAAAAATTAAAAGCCCTGCAGACACTGGAAATCCCTCCTTCCTAACGTCTTGGGACGAGGGATAGATGTAGGAGAGACGTCCTACAGACTCCTCAAGCAACTATGTGACAGAACGAAACCTCACGGTGTCAGATCAAACTCTGACACGGAAACCTCCTGCTGAATCCCTTCCCTCAGCTGATGAATCAGTTTCCCTCTACATTGAACAATACTTGCAGGAGTCACTGACAGAGTGAATGAGCTGGAGAATGTATACTGGGTGGGCCATTTCAAAACCTCCACCAAGAGGGGCACAGCAGCAGCATTGCTGATCGAGATGGTCGGGTCCAAACGAACATAGCTGCGAGACTGGTTCGGCACCGGGTGGAGAGGGAACGATTGACAGGGAGAAACATACTTGACCTCAGACTCACCAACCTATCGGCTGCAGAGACATTAATCGATGAGCACATTGGGAACAATGTATACCGCACACAGTATATCTGGAGACAAAGTGTCACTTTTATTTTGTGTGCCTCTGCGTATGTGTGTGCACGCGCGTGTGTGCGTGTGTGTGTACACGTATCAGCGCACATGTGAGATACACATGTCCCGAGCTTAATGGGACAGATTTCAATGAGATCTAGAACTCAGCACTGGCCTGTGTGAGGTGATTCGAGTCATCAGCAGCAGAATTTTAGTTTCGCACAATTTTCACTGTCACTGTCTGACATATGCTCCACTTTATCCTGACCATCAGGCCAGGGAATAAACTCTTGTTCAATGGAGAATACAGGAGGGCTGGCCAGACGCAGCACCAGGTACACCTCAAAATGAGGTGACATTACTGAACAAACCACTTACACACCAAATAGCATAAACAGCCAGTGACAGACAGATCTAACTAACAATTCGATCTAATCGCTACAATCCTGTCATATGCAGTCATGTCGAATGGTGGTGTCAATCAAACAACTCTGGATGAGGAGGATCCCCACATAACATCTTCCTCAATGATGGAATGGCCCAATACAACAATAGAAAAGCTCAGTCTGAAACGACCACAACAAAGTTCAGACAGAAGTATCAATAGGAGGATCTATGTTAGTCTCTTCCAGGCGGCAGTCTTTAGCTAATTCGATTCACTGTGTGTGGTAATTCCAAACGGCTGGAGGGATGGGGAATACAAAGGCTGTGGGCCCTGATAACATTCCATTCAAGCTTTTCCTGCTGGGAGAGAGCACTGGCATCGACCTGTCAATGTGGGAAACTATCCGGTTGTGTCCTGTACACACACAGACAAACCATCAGACAATCAATGACTACCCCATTGCTCTCATCTCTATCATTAATAAAGGGATGGAAGATGTCACTCACAGTGCGATGAAGAAGCACTTCCTCAGCACCAACCTGCTCACTGAAGCTCAGTTTGGGCTCTCATCCCTTGGGATCATTGAAGCCTTCGTTTAACGATGTACAAAAGACCATGCAGCTGAATTCCAGAGGTGAGGCAACAGTGACTGCACTTAACATCATCATATCTGCATTTGACCAAGTGTCCTATCAAGGATTAATGGCAAAACTGGAGCAAATAGGAACCGTTTGGACTGGTTGAAGTTATACCTGAAAGGAAGTTGGCTGGGGTTGGAGGAGAGCATCCACCTCAGCTCCAGGACAGCTCCGCAGCAGTTCCCCAGGGGAGCAGTTTCTGGGTAAACCTGTAGATCAGAAGTGGAAAGGTAAGGCACGATACCCCAACATGATGATGGGGCTGCTCTCTCTTTGGACAGAGACGACTGGTGGCAGCTTAATTGGACAGTCATCTTGCCTCAAGTAAGGGAGAGGTTGAATAGGACAGTCCTTTTCAGTCACCTCAGTCAATACAGAATTGGACCCACACTGTTGGCATTAATCTGCATTACAAACCGGCGGTCCAACTGATTGAGGGAGCCAAGTCCTCACTCAGTTATTTGGGGAAGCTACTGTAACATTATTGTTTTCAGATATGTTGTTAGATACCATGGAGCAGGTGGAACTAGAAGCCAGCTTCCGAGCTCAGAGAGAGGGACAGCATCAGTGAGCTGTAAGAGTGCTCTCTGCCCTCGGCCCAATAATTTTCAGCTGCTTCATAAATGACAATCCCTACATTGTTAAGTCACAACTGGGGATGTTTCCCAATGATTGGACAATGTTCAACACCATTCGTGATTTACTGAGATACTGAAGCAGTCCTTGTCCAAATGTACCAGGACCTGGAAATATGTAAGTGTGAGCTTCACAGTGACAATACCATTTCCATTACACATGTGTCAGACAACGATTACTTCTAACAATGGAAAATTAAACCACATCCTCTAATTGTCAATGCCACCACCATAACTGAACACATACTAAGCAATATGGCGGGGATTACCGTTAACGTGAACTGGACCTACCGTATGATTCAATTACCCATTCCTGTGAAGGGCTTATGCTAAAACATTGAACCTCCTGTACCTCAGTTGCTGCCTGACCTGTTTTTTTCCAGCTTTTTGACGCATATAAATTAATTGGCTACAAGCATATGTCAGAGGCTAGAAATTCTGCAGTAATAACTCACCTCAAAATTTCCGAAAGCCTGTCCCCTATTGCTAAGACACATGTTGAATGTGTATGATTAAATCCTTCCA
>NC_057717.1:31827670-31837458 GCF_004010195.1 Chiloscyllium plagiosum
CCCACCCCCGCCCCGTGTCTGCGTAGGTTTCCTCCCACAGTCCAAAGATGTGCAGGCCAGATGAATTGGTCATACTAGATTGTCAAGTGTTTTAGTCAGAGGGAAATGGATGTGGGTGGGTTACTCTTCGGAGGGTTGATGTGGACTGGTTAGGCCGAAGGGCCTGTTTCCACACTGTAAGGAATGCAATCTCCTCTCCAAGGTTCAAGTCAGGATTATGATGCAATAATCACTTGGCTGAATGAGTGCAGCTCCAACAGTACTCTAGTATGGACTTGCAACGGGCAACACGGTTGTGTGGGGAGGATCATGTCTCACAAAATTGATTGATTATATTGAGGAAGTGACAAAATTGATTGATGAGGGCATGGGACTGGATGTTGGCCGTTTTGATCTTAGGAAGGCCTTTGATATGGTTCCTTATGGCAGGCTCATACAGAATGTGATGTGATCTGCGGTCAGTTAGTAAGATGGATAGAGAACTGCTTGGCCATATAAGACAGAGTAGTATTGGAACAGTGATTTTGTGACTTGAGATCTGTAAATAGATTGGCAGAGTTGCAGACTGTGAGGATGATTGCCAGAGAATACAGCAGGATATAGGTCAGCTGCAGACTTGGATAGAGAAAACACAGAAGTAACTTTGTTTGGACAATTGTGACGTGATGCATTTTGGAAGGACTAATGCAGGAGAAAAGTATAACGTGGATGGAAAAAAACTACTGATCTCATCAACATCTGAAGGCATCTTGGTGTACAGCTCCACAGTTCCCTGAAAGTGGCAACACGGTGGATAGGGTGATCAAGAAGACTGACGGCAAACATGCACACGTGCATTGGAGCATGCAGTATGAATATTAACAGGTCATATTGCAGCTGTAGAGAAAATTAGTTCGGGCATATTGGGAATATTGTGTACAGTACTGGTTGCCACACGATGTTGAAGTGTTGGAGAGGATATGGAAAAGTTTTACCAGCATGTTGTCTGGTTTGGAGGGTATTAGCCAGAAGGAGAAATTGAACACACATGGTTTGTTTGCACCTGGGCATCATTGGCTTTGAGGCTACCAGATCGATATTTATAAAATTATCAGAGGCATAGATAGAAGGAGGCTTTTAAAAAGTTAGAGGCTTTTTCCCCCAGTGTAGAAGTATCAATTACTCAGGACCGTAGATTTTAGGTAAAAATTGAGAAAGTTCAGGAGATGTGATAGGTAAGTGTTTTTTTTTTTTGCTATTCCAGACAGAATCTGAAAGTGCCTGGAATGCACTGTTAGAGGGGAAGAAGCCAATATAGCAAGGTTTAAGAGGGATCTTGGCACGAGTCTGAGTAAGTTAGAAATAGAATGACATAGAAGGTATTGGAGCAAATACATTTGTTTTAACTGTGGAATGATATCATCTGTTAGTGCGGACTTGCTGGGCTGAAGGGCCTGTTCTTGTACTGGACTGTTGTTTAATTTTATCATTATCAACAAATGAATACAAATGATGAAATTAATGATTGTTCTAAACACACGTAAAAATCCAAAATCAAAACAAAGCCAATTACACGGCATGAGGGGAGAACTGACCAAGATTGGATAAAATTACTAAAATGTTTGACTGTAAATGAAGATTGAGAAACTTCCTGAAGGACAGGATGTAAATGTATGTGGAAAGGCAAGGACTGATTAGGAATAGTCACACGGCTTTGTGCGTGGGAAACCATGTCTCACAAACTTGATAGAGTTTTGTTTTTAAGAAGTAACAAAGAGGATTGATGAGGGCACGGCAGTGGACCTCTTCGATATGAACTTCAGTAAGTTGTTCGAACAGATTCGACTGTTTACCCAGTTTAGATCTCACCGAATACAGTGAGGATTAGCTACTTGGATACAGAACTGGTTCAAAGCTAGAAGACATAGGTGGTTGTGGAAGGATGTTTTTCAGATTGGAGACCTGCGAACAGTGGATCGATGCTGGGCCTACTCCTTTTCGTCATTGATATAAATGATTCGGTTGTGAGCATAAGGGGTACAGTTAGTAAGTGTGCAGATGATACCAAAATCGGAGGTGTAGTGGACAGCGAAGAAGGGTACCTCAGATTACAACGGGAACTTGATCAGATGGGCCTATGGCCTGAAAACTGGCATATGGAGTATAACTTAGATAAATGCAAGGTTCTGCATTTTTGGGAAAGCAAATCTTGCCACAACTTATACACTTATTGGTAAGGTCCTCCAGAGTAATGCTGAACAAACAGACATTGGACTGTAGGTTCATAGCTCCTTGAAACTGGAGTCACGGATGGATAGCATAATGAAGAAAATGCTTGGTATGCTTTCCATTATTGGTCAGACCATTGAGTATAGGAGTTGGGGCTGATATTGCGGATGTACAGGATATTGGTTGGGCCAGTTTTAGAATATTGCGTGCAATTCTGGTCTCCTTCCTATCGGAAAGATGTCATGAAACTTGAAAGGTCTCAAAAACTCGAGGAAGTGGTAGAGGCTAGTATGATTTAACATTTAAAAGTCATCTGTACGGGTATATGAATAGGAATGGTTTGGAGGGAGATAGAGCAAAGAGTCTGTTTCCATGCTGTATATCTCTGACTGCATGAGTCTATAAATCATTCAAAATGATCAATGAAAGAACAATCCATTGAAAACTAGCCACCGGCTGAAGGTGCCCCAGGCACTTCCCTGCAGTCTGCTCCCCTGACACTTTCAGACGTATCAGAGTCTTTGTTGCAGATGCAGTGTGTTTGGTACGATCACTCTTGCCATGTGGTATAAGGGTTAGAATGACAAGGAACAGTGATATATAACAGGTGCACATTTCCCTGACTGAGGACAATGACACAGTACAGCCAGTAGCCTGGTTGTGTGTCTGTGCCACCTGCCATCACAAGGCGCTGATAGGGAAAGGTAAAACATGCTGTGAGCATGCTTGGAGGCAGGGAAATGCATGCTCATGTAGCAAGGGAGCAGCCCTGATAGGCAGCCTGATCAGGGATGTGAACTGGGTAACTTTCCTTGGCAGTAACTGCATGTCATGCAGCCATACATTCCTATTTTTGGTCTACATTTCTCGGCAATAGAGCCAGGAGACAGAACTGAGTATGGTGGTCATCACGAAGGAGAAGATGCGAGAAAAACGGAATGGCCCGAGGTTGGATAAACCCCTGGTTCAACTGGACGACACCCCAGGGTTCTATGGGAGATACCTGAAGTGACAGACGTGGCGTTGTTGGCAATCTTTCAGGAATTTGTAGAATCAGGGAAGGTCTGAGAGGACTGGAAACTCACCAAAACGATATCGCAGTTTAAAATGGGAGTAAGGCAAAGGACAGAAAATTACAGAACAATTACCTTATCTCAGTTGCGGATACAATCCTGGCATCTATTGTGAAAATGAGATTTATGAATACTTGGAATTGTATGGTAAACCACGGCAAAGTCGACATAGTTTCATTAAGGGAAGTTCATACCTGACCAATCTGCTAGAGTTATTTGAGGAAGAAACGAACAGGTAAGACTGAGGAAAGCGAATGGATGTTATCTGCCTGGGCTTTAAGAAGGTCTTTCACGAGATGTCACACAGGAAGCTACTGAGTAAGGGCCCATGGTGTTAGAGGTATGGAGAAAAGTTTGGCTGTTTGGCAGAAAACAGAGAGTGGGGATAAAATATTTTTTTTCAGTCTGGCCGCCGGTGTTCAGCAAGGCTCAGTGTTGAGAGCAAAACTTCTCACTTTTTATTGAATCTCTACATTGTTGAAACCTGCCCTTCTGCCTAACTAGTCCACATCGATCCTCCAAAGAGCAACCCATCCAGACCGATTCCCCTTCCCTATCACTCTTCATTTTACCCCGACTAATGCACCTAACCTGCACATCCCTGTGGGCAATTTATCAGCCTCGTCCCTCCAACATGTCCATCCTCCAACATTCTGTTCAATCCATCAACTCCACATTCCCTGCCATCTACCTCCATCAGTTGCCATCTGATTGCAATAATTCCTGCGTTCTACTATATAAGCACATTCCACTATAAGCCCTCACCCACAATCCATTTATCCCACTCTTCACGACTCTGTCGAGTTTTCAGAGATCCCGGCAGTTCACAGTGATCCCCAGTAGAGATCCCAGCTGCTCACAACGAGATTTTCATTTTAGAGAGCACGAGCACCTGTCTGTTCACACTGAGATTCCAATTTCAGGGAACTGGATAATCCCATTGTTCACAACAAGTTTCCCAATTTAGGGAGATAGACCAAACTGGCTGCTCACAACGAGATTCCTGGTTTAGGGAATGGGACCATGCCGGCCATTCACACTGAGATTCCCAGTTTAGGGAGCTGGACTATCATGACTGTTCACTCTGAGATTTCCGGTTTAGGGAGGTAGACCATCATGGTTGTTCACATTGAGATTTCCAGTTTAGAGAGCCAAACCATTCCGCTGTTCACACTGAGAAGCCCATTTTAGACAGCTGGACAATTCCAGCTGTTTACACTGAGAATCCCAGTTTAGAGAGTAGAACCTTTCCGGCTGTTCCCACGGAGATTCCCAATTTAGAGAGCTCGGTAATCAAGGCTGTTCACACTGACTTTCCTAGTTTAGAGAGCTGGATCATCCCACGTTCACAATGAGCATCCCAATTAAGAGAGTGGACAATAACAGCTGTTCACACTGAGAATCCCTGTTTAGGGAGCTTGATCATCCCCCTTTTTAACACTGAGCATCCCAGTTTAGAGAGCTGGTCCATCCTGGCTGTTCACAATGAGCATCCCAGTTTGAGAGGTGGAAAATTCCAGCTGTTCACACTGAGAATCCCAATTGAGCGAGCACTGTCAGCCCGGCTGTTAACCCCGAGATTTCCAGTTTAGTGAGTTGGATCATCCCGGCTGTTCACACTCAGAAGCCTAGTTTAGAGAGCTGGACCATCCCAGCTGTTCACAGTGAGATTTCAAGTTGAGGGAACTGGACCATCCTAGTTGCTCAGAAGGAAATTCTCAGTTTAGTGAGCGGGACCATCTCGGGTGTTCAAACTGAAATTCCCAGTTTATGCAGCTGGATCATCCAGTTGTTCGCAACGAGATTCCAAGTTTAGAGAGCAGGTCATCGCGGTTGTTCACACTGAGATTCTCAGTTTAGGGAACTGGACAATCCCAGTGCAAACAATGCGATTCTTAATTTCGAAACCCGGACTGTCATGGCTGATCGCACTGAGATTCCCAGTTCAGGGAGCCTGACCATCCCGCCTGTTCACACCGAGATTTCAAGTTTAAGGAGCTAGATCCACTGTCCATACTAAGTTTCCAATTTTAAAGAGCTGGAACATCATGGTTGTTCACACTGATATTCCCAATTTAGAGAGATGGACCTTCCCATCTTTTCACACTGAGAATCCCAGTTGAGAGAGTAGAACCATTCCAATTGTTCACATGGGGATTGTCAGTTTAGAGAGTAGAACCATTCCGATTGATTACACCGAGATTCCCAGTCTAGAGCGTAAAAGCATTCCGACTGTTCACGCCGAGATTTCCAGTTTAAAGAGTTGGATCATCCCGGCTGTTTACACTCAGATTCCCAGTTTAGGGAACTGTATCATCCCGTTGTTCACACTGATATTCCAAGTTTCGAGAAGTACACAATCCCGGCTGATCAAACTGAAATTCGCAGTTTAGGGAAGTTTATCATCCCACCTATTCTCGTCGATATTCCCAGTTTAGGGAGCTGTGTCTTCCCTGCTGTTCTCTCAGACATTCCCATTTTTGAAATCTGCACACCCCGACAGTGGTTGAGATCTTTATGCAAGTGGAAACAGCATCAGTTCATCTAGTCTTTTCCAGACACAAGCTCTACTGACTAGGAAAATACTGACATGCTCCCCAGGACTTTCATGTTAATATGCACATACTCCCTAATGCACCCCAGCACATTCTGACACAACCACTAGGACGCTGCTATAAATAGCGACACACTCCCTGGGACCCCCTGTAAATCGCAAAACCCTCTCCAGGACGCCCCTGCACAAAGCAAATAAAACGCGATGGATCCACCTGTAAACCCTGACACACTGCCCCGGACACACGTGTAAATGGTGACAGAAGCACTGGGACACCCCTGTAAATGCAGACACACTCCCCGGGACCCGCCTGTAAATACCGATACACGTCACAAGACCTCATTGCAAATAATGAGACATTCACTAGCACCGTCCTGTGAATACCGATACACACCCCAGGACACCCTTGTAAATAACAAACCACTCGTTGGGACAACCCAGTAAATACTGACACACTCCACGGGGTCCCCCATAAATACTGACACAATCCCCGGTAAACTCCGTGAATATACCGACACACTCCTCGGTAAACTGCCTGTTAATAACAACACACTTTCTAGAACTGCTCCACAAATACTGACACATTCCACAGGAACCCCCTGTAAATACTTGCACACTCCACGGGACTAACCTGTGAATACTGACACAATCCCAGAGACCGCTCCTGTAAATGATGACAGGCTCCCCACGACCACTCTCTAAATACCAACACACTCCCTGGTAAACACCTGATTAGTACCGACACGCTTCCCAGGACCACCCAGTAAATATCGACACAGTCTGTATGTATTCCCTATTGACACATTCCCCGTACTCCCACCCTTGCAAGTACAGATACTCACCAGGCCACCCCTGTAAATACTGACACACTACCTGGGACTCCCCTGTAAATACTGACAAAATCCCCCAGGACATTCCCCCTCACCTATATTTCCTGAAAAGCTTCTCAACAACACTCTGTCAATACTGACACACAACCCAGGACCCCACTTTAATATGGAGACACTCTGCAGGACCCCCCTGTAAATACAGAGAGAAACCACGGGATATTCGTTCAAATATTGACACAGACCCTGGGAATCCCCTGTAAACAATGACACCGGCCCCGTGGCACCTTTGTAAGTACCGCCGTAGAACCCTGTGAACCCCATGTAAATACTGACACATCTCCTTAAAGCCCCTGCAAAAACTGTCAAATTCCCCAGGACTTCCTGAAAATGCTGACACATTTCCTGGTACACCCTTGCAAATACTGATACACACCTGCGACACTCTTGTAAATAACAAACCACCCCCGGGAACATCCTGTAAATAATGACACCCACCCGGCGCACCCTTGTAAATGAGACACAGTTCCATGGAACACTCCTCTAAACACTTACACACTCGACAGTACAGCCCTGTAAATACTGACATACACCGTGGGACCATATTGTAAACACAGACATGCTCTCCCGGACGACCTGGCAAATACGGACACACTCCTTGCGACCACCCTGCAAATACCAACTCATTCTTTGGGAGCCCCTGTAAATACTGACACTCCCAGCATCATCGTGTAAATATCAAAACATCCTTGGGACCTCAGTGTGAATACGGTGATACTCACTGTGACGACCCTGTAAATACTGACACACAATCCGTAACCACCTAGAACATACCGACAAGCTCCCCAGATTCCGCGCAAATACCTAAACACTCTGTGGGATAATCTGTAAAAGCCAAGCCACCTCACGGGACTATCCCTGTACGTACCAACACAATCCCCGGGAACATTGTAAACACCAACACACTCCATAGAACCCAAGCAAACAACGAGACACTCCCCTAAATACGCTGCAATTACCAACATAGGCTCCAGAACACCCTCTGTAAGTACCAACACACTCCCCGGAATCAGTACAAATACCGACACACACATGTGGCACCCCATAAGTACCACACATTCGACAGAACACTTCCTGCAAATGCCGACACACTCCCCAATAAACACCTTATTATTACCAACACACTTATCAGGGACTCCCTGTAAATACCGACACAATCCCCGCGAAATCTCTGTCGATACTGACACACTCTCCTCGCCCATGTTGTCAATAAACACCGACACACTTCCTGGACAACTGCCCTGCAAACACATATACTCAACGGGACCGCTTTACAGTACCTGCACACTCCCTGGGACCCCCCGTAAATACTGACACAATCCCCGGGAATTCCACCCCCCCAGTATTTACTGACATTACTGACAAATTCCTCAGCAGCACCCTCTAAATTCTGACACACTCAGGGCCACCCGCAAATACAGACACACTCTCTGGTAGACGCCTGTAAAGACAGACAAACGCCCTGGGACACACTTCTAAATAATGATACTGGGAATCCTCTGAAAAGAATGACAAGCTCCCCGGGGCACCCTTGTAAATAATGATATCCACCTCGACGCACCATTGTAAGTAATGACACCTTCCCCAAGAGCATCTTGCAAATACCAACACAAACCCGGGGCATCCTTACAAATAACGACACCATCCCCGGTGCACCTTGTAAATATCAGCACACTCCCTGGGAACCCTCTGTGAATACTGACACATAACCTCGTTCCCCCCTTTACACACCGACACCCTTTCTGGGATCCACCTTGTGAATACTGACACACTGCTTGGGACACCTTGAGAATATGGGCACTCTTGTAACTACCGATACACACTCCAAGAACACTCCAGTAAAGACTGAAATACTCCACGGGAAACCCCCATAAATGCTGACAGTTCCCAGTACTCCCTGTACATACCGAAACACACCTGGGTCACCGTTGGAAATAACAAACCACTCCCCAGGACCAACCCTGTAAATAATGACACCCTGCCCGGACAACTTTTGAAAATAATGGCACAATTCCCGGGAACCTTTTTGTAAATGCCAACACACGCAATGGGGCTAATCCTGAAATAATGATACACTCCACGGTACCCGCCTATAAATAAAGACACATCTCCAGGACCACCTTGTTAATATGGACGCACTCCACAGGAGCCCGCTGTCAATACCGACACACTGAATACTGAAACAGTCCTCGGAAAATCATTGTGATTACTAACACACTCCCTAGAACACCCCTGTCAATACTGAAACCCATCCCAGGCCATCCCCTGTAAACACCAAACAATCCCAGGAGTCCCTGGTAAATACAGACAAACTTTCTGGACATTACTATAAGTACTGACAGCCTCCCAACACACCCCGGTAAACAGCAAAACACTTTCCAGATCCGCTGTAAATACTGGTCCAATCCCTGGGAACCCCTGTGAATACTGACACACTGCGCGGGATCCTTCATATCAATACTGACACACTCCATGGCACATCTCGTGAATGCCAGCACAATCCCCGGAACCACCATCTTGAACACCGACACACTACCCGGGAAACAACTATAAATAACGACGCACTTACTGAACCCACCACTGCAAACTCTGGCCCACACCCATGGACAGCCTCTGTCAACACGTTTTTCTAGTGACACTCTTCCACCGGAAATACCAACACACTCTCGGGAACCCCTTGTAAATAATGACACACTCACTGGAAATCCCTTGTTAATACCCATGTCTTTTCAGTGCCCCAGTATTTTAACACACTGATGCAGTCCTCAGGAGCCCAAAACCCACCCAATAATAACGATGCACTCACCGGGACAGCCCTGTAAATACTGACAAATGCATTAGGACTCCGCTGTGGATACCGACGTTCTGCCCATGACACCCCACTGGAAATACCAACAGACTACCGGGTTACCTCGCTGCAAATAACAACACATTCCCCAGAATCCCCTCTTTACAACCGGCGTTAAGCCTGTGACCCCTGCTTTCAAAATACTGACACACTCTACAGAACTCCCCCCTGAAAATTCCGACACATGCCCTGGGATACACCCATGCAAACTGGCACAC
>NC_057717.1:31837958-31845339 GCF_004010195.1 Chiloscyllium plagiosum
CAGTCCTCAGGAGCCCAAAACCCACCCAATAATAACGATGCACTCACCGGGACAGCCCTGTAAATACTGACAAACGCATTAGGACTCCGCTGTGGATACCCACGTTCTGCCCATGACACCCCACTGGAAATACGAACAGACTACCGGGTTACCTCGCTGCAAATAACAACACATTCCCCAGAACCCCCTCTTTACTACCGGCGTTAATCCTGTGACCCCTGCTTTCAAAATACTGACGCACTCTACAGAACTCCCCCCTGAAAATTCCGACACTTGCCCTGGGATACACCCATGCAAACTGACACACTCCCCGGGAAACACTTATAAATATTGACACACTCGCTGGACCCACCCTGTAAATACTGGTGAACGCCCTTGGAACCCACCTGTCAATACCGATTTTCTGCTCATGACAACCCCCCTGGAAATACCAACACATTCCCGAATTTCCTCGCTATAAATAACAACACACTCCCGAGAACCCGTCCTGTTAATACCGACATTCTGTTCGTGACCCCTACTTTGAAATTACCAACACACTCCCAGAACACCTCCTGTACATACCGACACACTTCTGGGAACGCGGTATAAATACCGACCATGAAACCATGAAGCATCCCTGTAAATACTGACACAATCCCAAGAACCCCCGGTAAATACTGACATACTGCCTGGGAACCCCCACCCCGCCGCATGTACTGAAAACTCCACAGGACCCCCATGTAAATACCAACACATTCCTCAGGTCCAGCCGATAAATACTGATACACACTCCGTGGGACGGTTTGTAAATACTGAAAAACTTCCTGAGACCACCACGTCAACACTTAACCACACCTCAGAACAACGCTGTAAACACTGACAAACTCCTAGCGACCATTCTGTAAATACTGCCACACCCCTTGGTACCTCACTGTAAATACCCGGGACCCAGCTGTCAATACTGAAACATGCCACGTTACCACACTGTATATACCGATACTTGTCCAGGACCCCATTGTAAATACGGATCCAGTGCTCGGGGCTCAACATGCCAAACCTGACACACTCCCTTTCACGTCTCGTCAAAACAGCAACACACTTCCCAGGACTCCCCTGTGAATACTGACACACTCCAGGGATCGCCTCCCTGCAAATAAAGACATTCTTCCCGGGAGCCTCCCTTAAATATTGACAACGTAATGATCGAAAAATTAATGCAAAGCGAAAAATTCCGTTGAAATGTAAACTTCAGAGAAACATGTAATGAATTGTTAAAGCTCCTGAAGGTATATGAAGGGAGAAATGCAGTGAATGCCTTGTGTAACTAGAGTGTGGAGTATACGTAGAGCAAATTAATTTTCATATTTCAATATTCTATCGACTCTGAAATATTATCTATGAATAGGAGGTCAGTTATGTGACCCGACTATTTATTAAAGGAAGTAGTGAGAAAACATGGAATAACACTGGAAAACAGTAAGTGATTGGACAGAACCATCATAAATTTACGAAACTAAAATAGGAAAACAGATCTTGTCTTGTTGTATACAAATCATTGAACGTAAGCATGCCAGCGCAGCAGCAGTTGAGGAAGACAAACGGTGTTTTAGCCTTTGGACTGAGAGGATTTGAACAAAGGAGCAGGGATGACTTGCTGAAATTGTGCAGGGTCTTGTTGATACCACAACCTAGAATGTTGTGTGCAGTTTTGTAATCGTGTCATGACAAAGATGTTCTCCACGCGGAGACTGCACATCAAAGGTTTTCCAGACTGATTCATGGGATGACTGGTGACGTATGAGGAAAGATTGGATTCGTGAGGATGAAAATCAATCAAGTTTGGAATGATGAAGGAGGATGTCACAGAAACGAACAAAATTCTAAAAGGTATGAACAAGGTAAATGCAGGAAGGATGCTGTCAATGACCAGGACGTCCATAACGTAGGGGGTGGAAAGGTGGCGTCACTTCGAAGAATTTCGGTTAGTTCATTTAAGACTCAGATGAGGATTTTATTTTTTAATCAAAGACTGGTTACTCAGTGGAATTGCTGCCACAGAAAGCAATTAAATCCAGAACGTGGAATGTTTACAAGATGAAAATGTCCATAATTTTGAGGGTACAAGCGATCAAAAGGCACAGGTCTAGACAGGTAGCAGGTTACTGTGCGAAATGACCAGCCAAGATGATATTGAATTATGGAGAAGGATCAAACATCTCAACAAGACAGCCCTGTTCTGATTTTTTAAAATTTCCATTCTGTTAAACGTGGGATATAAGAAGCAATTGTCTTGAACTGACACAAATATCAGTAACACATTATCTAGATTACAAAAAAATCCTGTAAAGCCTGACCAAACAGCAATCAGTGAGCAATTTTAGCACAGAACTTCAGCAGTTCGAGGAGGTGCAAAAATGATTTTTGATGTTCATACACTGGCTGCTCTCTCTCTCAATTTCAATCCAGTTCACAAATTACTAAATGCTTTGACAAAAGCGAAATGTTATGTATGAAATAAGTAAACGTCATTAAAACATTGCTGATACTGGGTGGAGGGAGTAGTAGGATAGGGTGAGGAAGAGGAACAGTGAGTATAACAATGGGTCTTTTTTGGTGTTGGAATTGGCAACGAATGACTCCAAATTCCACATACCCCGTGACACATTAGCCTGCTCTGGAGTCTTGTCCCTCCACTCCCTGCTCCATTCTTTCTGTCTCTGTCACATTTACAGCAAGTTAAGGGGTCGAGATATTCATGAGGTACACTTTCCCATCCATCTCAGTCACTAATACGCACATATGCATCTCCAAAATTAAATAATCATGGACCACAGCAATGATTTTAAAAATATCATTTATTTTCAGCTCTATTCACACTAAAGATAGATAAACCAACAGTGACCTGATAAATTCAAAAAACAAAGTGAGCCAGGAATAGCGGGCCTGTTTCTGGGAAGAAACTATGGCTTAAATCGCGGCCCCCGATACAGTATGTTTGGTTCCAGAATCATACAATGACCAAACATGAAACCTCTAACTGGGACTTAGTCCCTGGCGCTTCCCTCCCCTTCAATCCTCACTCACCGACTGTCGATTGGAGACAACAACATTTCGGTCCCATGATCACTCGCCGCGAGCATGCTCACAGTTCATGTTAACCCTATGCATGCTGCTGTTGACGTATAATGGCCAACTGCGAGGAAGAAGCGTCCCGACAGGACGAAGCTGGAGGCACTGGTCCTCCAACCAATCAGAGAAACTCTTGGGCGCGTTGGAAGCCCTGATAAATCTCAGAATGCTGTTGGGCTAAATTAAGCTGAGCAGAACTTCCACACCTCAACTCTCAACCAAACTTCGCTTGAAAGATTCTTCCAGTTCAAAAGACAATTGTTAATGATGACTCTATTTCCTTTCCTGCAGGCGAAAATGAGGACTTCAAATGCTGGAGATCAGATTCAGTATCGGAGTGGTGCTCAAAACACACAGCAATCACGTGGCATCCGAGGAGCATGTAAATTGAATTTCAGACACGCAGCCTTCAACAGTAACCTATCATGCAGCCAATTTATGATCAATATTTCTACTTTACCTTATATTCCTTCATCCCAGGTTTCATGGACAGCGGTCTCACAGAACTTCTGTATTTTGTTTCCCCCAATCTACATTTATCTGATCGTTTTGGATTATCATCATCAAGACGTATGCCTACCTCATCAAAAACATCGGCAGACAGTTCACCACAATCTTCTATGAATAATTCTACTTTAGCTCTCCTGATAGAAACACATATTTCTTCACGTGGTCCCTCATTTTGACTGGTTTGACCATTTGCAACACGTTTCATACAGCTTGAAACGGTTGTCCTTTCAGTACCAAATTAATTGGCAAAATGTTTCTCATGGCAAACTAAAGGCGTGCATTCCTTTTAAAGATGAGGAAACGTGTCTGAATGAGTTGTGACTTGGGTATTAGTTATCATGAATACAAAGTAAAGACAATCAGGTTGTGATGGCGTTGACCTCGACCACACTTTCAGAAGCTGCCAGACAAGTTGAATATTTCCTGCATTTTCTGTATTTTTCATCTATATCAGATTGCCAGTATTTTGCTTCGGCGCTTGTTCTTGGGAAGAAAGGAATGAAAAGTTGTGGGTCGAAAGCAGGAGCAGTAGCCTCCTTCCGTCATGGAACTCTCAGCTCTTCCTATGCTTTTGTAGTTTTGTGAAAACGCTAACTGGCTTTAATATTGGATTTTAATGATAATCTAAGAGTTTGCATTTTGCTCTTTATGACCAAATATGGAATTAAAAATCAGATCAATTTTTATCAATTTCACCATTTATGTGCATATGTTCAGGTTCATAATTTTAATTTAAGGCGAAGGCAACATTTCATATTGATAACTATAAATCCAAACGATTTGCAGGCCATGGCTGTGAGAGCACGTAAACGAAATTACGAGACTTCCAGGGACAGTCTCTGTTTCTTTCACCCTGGACACTGTCTGATTCGGCATTATATTCTCTCATCCTTCTGCACATGATGCCTTCAGTTCTGTCTTTGTTTTGTTACGACTGGTTTCTAATGCACAGGCTATCCAATCATCTATTATGTTGTAGTTGCTAATGAGTGATAATCCTTCTCTCAGAGCACACTGCCTCCGTCGTTCAATACTTTGATAGGGGAGGAACACGGACACGAGAATGACTGAATGTTTCCTTTCTTTGCTGTAACCAGACTCTAGTGTTGAAATCTGAAATGAGACAAAATAAGCCAATTGGGTGAAATCCTTCCTTCTGGTTGATTTCTCCTGAGCCCACAGTCACTCCGCCAGAACGTGTCTGTGTGTTTCCCTATGTATTGGAAATGGGGTTCAGCTCACCGAGGGGATATGAACACAAGTTGTCCATCTTAACCTTCAGTCACATTCATTGTAAAACGTGATTGGATAATAGCATTTGACGAGTGCTTGAAAAATCTGAGAACACAATGGGACAGGCCAAGTGCTGAAAACTTGGATGATGGACCTCTTTCCGTTCAGTAAACAGTCGATGACTTGTTCAAACTTATGTCCTGATAAATAAAACACTAATACGCTTTGACATTAAGAAACTGTCCAATAACTCATGAGGCAGCTCTGGTGGTGAAATGGTAAAGAGTCGGTGTTTTCTTCACCGCGGCCAAAGTTGGGTGCCAGGGAATCAGGTTTTATTGTTCCTGACAGTGACAACAGCGAGAGGGGAGCAGCACAGATGGGGATCTTTTCAATGTCTCAGATCAGTTCATGCCTCGAGAACATCAGAGTTATTGCCCCTGCTCCTTCCAGAAGGGGAATGCACCTTGACAGTCTCTGCTCAGTCGGTCAGATCACCCTCCATTCCCCTCCAACAGAGTTTCTAAAGATTCACAGATTTGAAACGGGGCTCTGTTTAATTGTTTCCTTTTCGCTCCCAGGGATTGCAGAGATTGGGTTGGGTTGAAATTGATAATGTGCAAAAGAGCAGCGTGCGAGACTATTCTATCTTTCCCTCTTCTGACAGCGCCTTTAGGTTGACTCTGATGTTCTCGGTTACATTCATCGATTGGAAAAATTAATCGGTATATTAAGAATTGCCAGAATTAATTCCAAACACAATGAAATTCTTTCAAATGTTCTGACGACAAAGGACTCAGAAACTGCACAGTTTAGAGAGATATTGAAGAAAATCAAGTTTAAGAAGATAAACCATTCACTTTGCCAGATGCTTCTAATGAAGATGTTAATTCTTTTGAATGGTTCGGTTGAATTGTGTTCATCATGTTAGTACTTTCTATTATCAAACTGAGCAGCTGTTTAAAAGCGATTCTGTTAAACAAAGAATTGCGGCATAATCGATTGAAACATTGCCAACGCTAAGTCTTGGCAGCCGACAATACTTATAAGTGGACAATAGACTGAAGTTGGGCATAGCTTCATATCAATAGTTCAGACATCCCAGCATTTCAAACATTCTTGTAGATAAGGAATTGGTACATTGTTGAGGAAAAATCGTTCTTCCTGCAGATAAGGAACTCAAAGCACATCTCGACTTCGGGACAATGAGTTTGCAAGTGTAATAAAATGCGGCAGTGTTCTTGTGAAATTGAAGAGTCGAATGAACAACCCCCAGATTTGCAAACAAGCAAATCATGAAGCCACTGATTCAAATGCGCTTGCTGCAGGTCTGTGATGATATCAGGGACAGGAGAAACAATTGTAACCGTCTCAGGGTGAACAACTAGTAAATATAATTGTTCCAACATCTCAGTCGAGACTTCGCTAAGTGGTCTTCCTATGTTTGTGTTGTTGTTTCTGACATATCCTCTGCCACTGTTAGTGTTTTTCTTTAAGTGTGTTAGTTTGTGTGATGCCGCGTTAGTATTTAGTGGTCAATACCTTGGTTTATGGCCGCATCAGTCCGTTTAGAATTCGAGTCATGGTATGTAGTATTTTCTCCCTTTTACTTTATGTGGCGTGTATAAATCAGCTCAGCATGGCATCAGTTGTTTTCACCAGAAAATATTATCCAAGGTGATGATTTTCTTTCTTCAGAATCTGCTCTCTCACATCTCGGCCTGTTATGTATAAGGAATCGAAACCACCCAGTGTCGGATATTTTTGTCTTTCTCCCTCTCTTACTGACCCCCCTCTCAATATCCTCTTCAAGTTCCCTCAGGCACTGCGCAATCTAACACTTAATTTCACATTGACCCCATTTAATCTTTGGTGCTGCAGTCATTGTTGCTGGGTGCACATGCTCCAACCTCAGCTTTGGCAACTTCAAACTAATCATTCTTGTTATATGACGTGGTTGTTCGAACAAAGCTCATGTAGCAACTTTAACTGGCATGAACCAGAGGTTCTTGGAGCACGAGTATCAGGAGACGAGAAGATTTAGGTGAATTGGCCATGCTAAATTTCGCATCCTGTTCAGGCATGTGTTAGTTGGGCGCATTAGTTAGTGGTAAATACACAATAAAAGGACAGGACAATAGGTCTAGTTGAGTTACTCTTCGGAGGGTCAGTGTGGACTTGTTGAACTAAACGGCCTGTTTCCACACTGTACAAGTTTCATGATTCTGTGAAAAGGGCACAAGATATTATTCTGCTAAAGAGATTTTGCTGGAAAAGTGTATGTGACTTTCTGATCATTTATTTGATTTGTTCATTCGGCTCTAGCTGGACTATTGTGTGCAGTCTGCAATTCACTTTACAAAGGAGATGTGATAGCTTTGGAGACGTTTCAGAAGAGATTTATCAGGATATTGTCTGGGCTGAGGAGTTTCAGTTATAAAGAGAGTTTGGGCTTTTTTTTCTTATAGCAGAGGAATTGAAAGGAGACAAGATTGAGATGTATAAAGTAACGACGGATATGGAAAGG
>NC_057717.1:31846524-31848507 GCF_004010195.1 Chiloscyllium plagiosum
GAATTAAAGCATCAGAGAATTCGGAGTAAACATTTCGACTCGAGTGAAACTTCCTCAGAGCAGTTCTTGACTGAAGCGTTCATTCTGATTTGTCTCCACTGATGCTGTCAGATCGACTGAGAATTTCTAGTAAATTCTATTTTTGTAGTTGCTTGGTAAGTGCGGGGTTGGAAAGAAAGGGTCGCGGAGTGTGAATCTCTAAGGATTTGTGGGAGATTAGAAATGTAGTTTCTGCACGTGGTGGGTGGGGTGCTGCGAGGGTGGGACATTATACAAACGGTCGCGGAATTCTTGTAGCATGTAGCATGTAGCATACTTAAGGCTAAGACTTTAAAGAATATAGAGAGTCTTTCAAAGAAAATAGTTTTAAGCTAGGAAAAACTTTAAAGTGTTGTAGTTGATCACAAAAAGAACCAGCGGGGGCATTTCACAGTAAAGATTATAGTATGATAAGCGAAACTGGATAAAAGAATAAGCTGTAACAAACAAGGAACAAAAAATGCAAACATATAAGGACAGCAGGATGTCCAGATCATAAACGAACGAGAGAGAAAAAAAACAAGTGTGCTCATCGGCTTATGATAGGATGGGAAAATGGAGGCGTGATTCCACAACTTGGAAACTGAATAAGAAATCTAACATGCTCTGTTTTCGCGCGCATTTCTGCTTGATTGCAGAAGCGTCCGGTACTTGCAAGGCTGTAATAAATTGTTCTTGTTTCCAAGGATTTGTCTCAGGCTGATTTATGAGTGAGTTCTGTTTCTCACAATTGGGGGCCTCGTTCCGGGATCCAAAACTCCGACCGCTCGACACTCTTGGGATGACGGGGGAGGTGCACGTCGCCGATTTCGGTGATCTCCAACTCCCTTGCTTGTCGTTCGCGGTTAGGGCGAGTATGATCCGGACTTAGAAAAACCGAAAACAAGACGGCAGACGCGGCGGGTTCAGTCGGGCAACTCTTGTGCACAACACTCGGGTAGGGAAAGGTCTTAAAGGGTATATCCGGGCGACCGAGGACAGCGGTATTTGCTGCAGGAATTGCCGCGGGACGGGCGCACCGAAACGCCCAGGTAACTCTGTGCACAGACCATGGTAAGAAAAGAGACCTTAAAGTATGGCCTTGGTGGTTGGGACGTAGAAAGTATGGGTAATTGGCGATATATAAAATAAAGCATATGTCAATGGAAAAGAACCCGTGTCAGAAGGGCTAGTAGCTGAATGGCTACTGAGGGTGCACTTCATAACTAACCTATGACCAGACATCCAGAAAAAATATTCAAAAGCTCGAGGAGTTGTTGCGGGAAGCTCAAAGTATCTGTGAGACACGGTATCTGTGTGTATGTGTGAGAGAGAGAAGGAGCTGTGAAGGTAATAGAAAATTTAACCCTTTGTGATTCGGTTTGAATACACATTTGTTTGTTGGTGAATGAATGCTTGTGCTTTGTTCCTTGGAGCTTGAGATCCGGACTGTTTTGAATCTGATTTCTATTCTGGAGATTTTAATATGATTTCTTTTAAAGTTAAGGATTTCAAAGATTATGAAATAAAATGTAAAATCATGTTATTTTTACAAGTCATGACTGCCTTGCTATCAGTTTCTAATTCATCACTTTTATCCTTGCGTAAAAGTGATTTATGGAGAACAGTTGAAGTTTAAAAAAAAAACATATAATTGGTCAGATTAATCGGACGAGTAAGGTGTCTAGTCAGGACCCTGAAGGGGGTGTGGAAGAAAGTGACACTGGACCTCGTTAAGATTAATTAAATTAGCAACAATGGGAGGCACGGGGAGTTGCCTGTGTAACGATCGATTTGTAAGTAACGTTAAAGGGGATATATCCCACCCGACAGTTCTTTGGGGAGAATGTTGAGTAATTGGGAACACAACTCCCGGACGCGGGAGAAAGATAAGGCTACAATGATAAACTATTGTTGTTTCATTTGGACTAGAGAAAAGTATTAAGGCACCTGGTATTTTTTTGG
>NC_057717.1:31848655-31849946 GCF_004010195.1 Chiloscyllium plagiosum
AGTGAAGTTAGGGTCTTTCAAAAGGAACTGAAAAGTTTAACAGAGGATCAGGTTGGACTAGCCGAACAATTAGATCAATTCCTAGGGCCTAATTTATATCCCTGGGGAGGATTGATGGCAATTTTAGGAACGTTATTTTCAGGGGAAGAACGAGGTATGATTCGGAGAGCGGCTTTATAGGAATGGGAAAAGAAGCACCCAGTTGGGGAAGAAGGGGCTCCAGCAGAACAGAAATTCCCAAATGTTGACCCTCATTTCGAAAATAATGACAGAGAAGATAGGGTGTCAATGCGGGATCTACGAGAAATGGTAATATTATGAATTAAAGAGGCGGCACCTAGATCACAAAACTTTGTTAATGCCTTTGAAGTACGACAAGAGAAGGATGAAACCACTTCTCCATTTCTTAAAAGGCTCAAGGAGGCCACAAGGAAGTATTCGGGAATGGATCCCGATAATTCGATAGCACAGGGAGTCTTAAAGGTCCAATTTGAAACTAAATCATGGCCGGGCATACAAAAGAGATTACAGGAATTAGATGGATGGAGTGAAAGAAACAGATGGAAGAACTGTTATGTGAGTCACAGAAAGTGTATGTCAAAAGGGGAGACGAGAAGCAGAAAAACAAAAGCCAAAATGATGGTGGACGCAGTAGAAGAAATAATAAAAAGGAGACTCGAATCAAGGGATAATCGGAAGGATAGGGGAGGACACGAAACACAAAGGTCGGACATCTGGGGAAGGAGGCAACAGGCAGGGTGTAACCATTGCGGGAAAGTGGGGCATTTTAAACGGGAATGCCGGGAATTAGCACGAGAAATGGAAGCCATTTCTGTAATGACCTTAGATGAAGATTAGGGGAGTCAGGGTTTCCATCCTCCTGAGATCCACTCGGAACACTTGATAATTTTAAAGGTGGAACCTGAAGGGGAGGAGGCAGTATTTTTGGTGGACACAGAAGCGGTCCGATCATCCCTAAATTTTCGACCTACCGGTATGAAACTGACTAACAAGAATCTCAGGGTTTCCGGAGTAAAAGGCGAGGAGTTCTTGGTGTCTATTTTTGAACCAACCCTAATTAGAAGAAATGATGAGGAAGCGATAGGACAATTACTATATATTCGTGACATTGGAAGTCATCTATTAGGTAGGGATTTGATTATATTGCTGGGCTTAAAGGCTGGGGTGGAGGATAGTGCAGTAACTGTAACGATGGCTAAGACATCCCAAGGAATATGGGTCCTCCCAGATGGAAGGGAGTTATGAAGTAAACCAGTCATGAGAAACATCC
>NC_057717.1:31851604-31856901 GCF_004010195.1 Chiloscyllium plagiosum
CGTGTTCAGGGCCCCGTGGACGCTCCTTCCCCTTCGACAGAGTGGCAAGCTCATCCTACAGACAACTCTCTGAAAGTCAAGATGAGCAAAAAGAATGGACTGAGATAAGAGACTATTAAGTATTAGTTAAAAAAGAACTGTCTACCAAAACAATTGTAAGTTTTGCATGGACTCACTCCTCCCTGGCATACAAAGGGTTAGGGAATAGACAGATAGGGTTGTGATCTGAAATGAGTGGTCAGCTTTATATTGTCACGATAATATTGACGCTAGCTGCCAAAGTGGGTGGGAAAAATCATTTTACCACTTTATGTCAGAATTATGCTAAACCAAAGGGGCATACCGACTGTTGGGTGTATGCGGAGATCCCACACCATGGTGAATCCGGAATTCCTCTCACGTTTGTACCACTTAAGAAAGAAGAAGTGTACGATGCACAACAATGTAACTCGGGCTCAAACAATACAAAATGGAGATCTGACAGGTGTAATTAAAACTTTGCAGGATGGTTCCATCGACCAGCCCCGAAAACGCTGAGTACTATCGATGGCCTGAGAGTTTCGCCCCCGAAAGGAGCAGTAATAACCACTTGTTTCTGTAATCAAAATGATGCCGTACCCTTCCGATTAGGAAAATCATCTTGTGTTTACATCTGCCAAGCCACTGCCACAATCACTCCCCAAGTGTTGAATGGGACATATTGGGTGGGTTGCTTAAAGGCCTACACATTTATCCCCGGCGAGAAATACGTTTGGAGTGGCGGATGTAACGGGAATGTGTGCTGGGACCATCCAGTTCAGAAAATATGGTGTGGCTGCTGCTACCTTGCCTATATAATTCCCCACTTGAAGCTGTTAAACAGAGCCCCAAAAATACCTCGGAATAAACAGGGAGGAAGGTGAGTAACCTGGAAAGTAACCGAAAGAGATCGCCTCCTCTGGACTTTGATGCCTATGTATGGGACCGCTCGAGCAGGAGTAGAAGTACAAAGGTTAGCGGCTTCCTTGGAAGGGCCAACAATACTGCTGATGCGTTGGCCGAAACCCAATCCCAAGTAACAGCCATAACGACCGAAATGATTACCACGAGGCTGACGACTCTTCAGAACAGGGTGGCTCTAGATTATATTCTGGCAGAGAAAGGTGGTATACGTGCACTAATTGGGGAAGGTGGTTAGTTAATCTGGCTATCTATGGATTGTTGATATTAGTGGGTCTGGTGGTAGGTTTCAATCTCCGAAATTGGGTAATGAGCCGACTTATGACATCCCTTGGGGAAGAAACCCAAATAAATCATCAGATGCTTTTACAATCAGCAGGTGATATGCAACAAAGGACATTATACAAACGGTCGCGGAATTCTTGTAGCATGTAACATACTTAAGGCTTAGACTTTAATGAATATAATGTCTATTAAAGAAAATAATTTTATGCTCGGAAATAACTTTAAAGTGTTGTAATTGACCACAAAAAGAAGCAGCAGGGGCATGTCACAATAAAGCATATAGTATGATAAGCGAAACTGGATAAAAGAACAAGCTGTAACAGACAAGGAACAAAAAATGCAAACATACAAGGACAGCAAGATGGCCAGATAATAAAAATAACTAGAGAGAAAAAAACAAGTCACTAATCGGCTTATGATAGGATGGGAAAAGGGAGGCATGATTCCGCAACTTGTAAACTGAGTAAGAAAGCTAACATGTACTGTTTTCGCGCGCATTTCTGCTTAATTTCAGAAGTGTCCGGTACTTGCAAGGCTGTAATAAATTGTTCTTGTTTCCAAGGCTTTGTCTCAGGCTGATTTATGAGTGAGTTCTGTTTCTCACAGATTAAATGTGCAGATTCAATGGGCCGAACGGTCTTTGTCCGCAGTGAAGGGATTCTATCAGTTCTTTCCCTCTGAGGTTTTGTCGTTTGTAAATATTTTTTCTTATTTTTTAACACCCATCCGAAAATGTGACTTGCAGATCTTCACACAAGATTCTAGCTTTCGCCAAATGAACAAATGAAACAAGTTTAGGAATTGTAAATTGTTCATTTCATTCAAAAACGGGGGTTACTTAAACATCTGCTTCCATGATCAATGTGATATGTTCCAGGAAGGACGGTGCTGTATGAGTCAGGGTGGGGAAGGAACCCAGCTCCCGGAGAGACACAGTGTCAGTGAAAGTGAAAACACGTTTGTTCAGGAAAACGTATCCTGTGTCCGTGTTGGAATGCAATCCATTTGATAGATATGTTCCAAATTGAAATGCTTACTGGAAGCAGGGAGCGATGGAAGGTATATATTCTGTTCCACTTTCACCAATATCCAATCGCACTAAACTCCACACCTTCCAACCACAATGCAGGACATTTTCTCTCGCGACCCCCTTGACCAGAATTCCTTGCATCCAAGCAACTGCCCATACTGACCATTCCTTAAAATCACTGAAGGTGTGGCTTGACCACCTGGTAGGGCTCCATCTGGAGTATTACATGCAATTCTAGTCATTGAATTTTGGAAAGATGTGAATGTTTTGGAAAGGATTCAAAGGAGATTTACTGGGATGTTGAATGGTGTGTATCGAAGGTCTTACGAGCAAAGTCTGAGGAGCTTGAGGTTGTTTTCGTCGGAGAGAAGAAGGTTTACAGGTGAATTAATCGAGACTTATATGATCATCAAAAGGTTAGATAGAGTGGACAGTGAGAGTCTTTTTCCTCAGACGGCGAAGGCCAACACGAAGAGGCAGAGCATTAAATTGAATGGCGATTGGTTTAGGACAGATAACTGTACGGGCGTGGATTAGCCAGCCTGCAACAGTAGTAGACTCGCTCAGTATATGGGCATTTCAATGTGCATTGGACCTATATATGGATAATAATGTAACAGTGAAGGTTAAATGGGCATCACATTTTTATTCACAGCTCAGTGCCAGATCGAAGGCCGAAGGGTCTGGAGTGCACTGTTATGTTCTATCTTCTAAGCTATAAGACCTGCTGGGTTACGATATGTCTCCTCACTGTGTAACTTTCCAGAGACACCTTTCAGTGCTTTGTGTGCACTTAATTCAGTCCAGGCAACCGTACTTCCTCCTCAGAATGTTATCTCTCCACAATGGGGAGTGAAAAACAGAGTCAGTGACAAAGCTGGGATGGTCTACGCTCTGTATGGAACAAAGGTTATCCTGATCTTCCTGTCACTTGAATGTTGCACTGTGTTCCAAAGGCACGATTTCAGACTCAGGTCTGCTGCAGTGATACTTCAAGGCACAGCTCAAGCTGGAAGAATCGCACCTCATTTTCGACTGACAGACTATGCAGTCTTCAGGACCCAGCACCGAGTTCATTCATTTCATTTCCCGTCCGCCTTCTTCCAGATTCTTTCCCCACCCACACGTCCCATTAGTTCCAAAGACGGATCATTGGACTTGAAACATTAACTCTCCTTTCTCTCCACAGATTTCCAAGAGCGAATGATTTTGTTCATACGTTTTGGCTTTTCTTCAGAGAACGTTTTTCCATTGTAGGCTGCAGGAAGCGTCTGTTTGCAGGAGATGGTGTTCATGGGAGATGATAAGAATGACAATGGTTGGACCAATCCCGTTGTGAAGGTAGACAAGCCAAGCTGGAGCTGATTATGTAAGTGCAGTGAAGGCTGTGTGAGAAATTGATAAACATGCACATACTATGAAGAGGACAGATATGTGTGACAGAAATGAGCTTGTTTTTGGGAAGTAAAAATAAACAGTGGCACAGATGAAAAGCAAGAGACAAGGGATTAAGAGGAGATTTAGGATAAAAGTTTTCACCGAGACAGTGTTGTTTGTCTGGAATTGACTATATGAAAATGTGGTAAAGCTAAGTGTCAGCAGAACATTTCACCAGTATATAGCCAAACATTTGAATACCCAGAGCACACTTGGATAAGCAGCAGTTACTGGAAATTGTGACGAAGGCAGACGTACGTGAATTGGGAGTCCCGAGTCCATGGTAACCCTGTGTCCTTAGGCGCATCGGCCCGTGTGGCTATGTGGCGCAATGGTAAGTGCGTTGGCGTTTTATGTGGTTATTGAAGCTTTTGTAAAAAAGTCGTGTGTTCGAATTCCACCAGAGTCGAGTTTTGTTTGAAACGTGATCAGAGCAGATTCGGCTGCTCCTCTTCAAAACCGGTATTATGCGTGCAGAATTCCAACTGTCTTGAAACGGGAAAACTCTACTTTTCACAAATGATCAATTTCGATGTCTGTTGAAGGTAGAGCTCGATAAATATCTGTTAGCCAATAGGCAACACGATGATGTTGATAGGCTGAGAAAAGACATTAATATGCTGGCTCAGCCATGATGATTTTGAATGGCCGGGCCGGGAGGCGTGGCCTTCTCATGTTCCTTCCTGTCTGTGCTGTTTCTGGCCCAGGTTTTTAAACACTGACAGAATGAGGACAGTGTGAACCTACATCATCAGTGGCACGGTGGCTCAGTGATTAGTACAGGTGCCCCACAGCAACAGTGCTCCAGATTCGATTCCAACCTTGGGTACTGTCTGGCTGGAGTTTGCACGTTCTCCCCGGGTTTGCTCTGGGTACTCCTGTTTCCTCCGGCAATCCAAAAATGAGCAGGTCATGTTAATTGGTCATGCAAAATTGCCCGCAGAGTTAGATGCATCAGTCAAAGGGAAATGAGTCTGGGCAGGTTACTCTTCGGAGGTGTGGACTGCTTGGGCCGAAGAGCCTGTTTTCGCACTGTAGGGAATATAATCTAATCTATCCTGAAATTCACTTTGCCCCTGCATAACTTTGCTCCATCTCTACTAGTTATACAAACCATGCCACGTGCCCTTGAATGTAGTAATGCTGAAGATTGTTGACGTCGTGTGCAATGTGGGTCACTGTGTCGTATGAACTGTCCAAAGGAAGTTGGAGAAGTGTCAGTGAATTGAATTCTGTGACGAGTTGAAACCGATGGAAGGAAAATCCCATGTAAAAGTGTCCGTGATCAACGCAGGAAGGCACGGTAAACTTATATTCAGTAAAATCTGTTTTTCACCAGTTTTCTCTGTCTTTTTCCTGAACCTGATCCATTATCATTACAACCACCTCTAAGCTGATTTTCATTTTAGATTCACAGCAAAAAATTGAGTAATTGGATTTATGGCCTCAGTAGCTAGATCAGGAGCCGTTGGTCGTCTTCTTTTGTCAACTCCAGTGGGAGAATTGATCAGGTTGCCGTGCTTTAAAAAAGATTAGAAGTGTGTGAGCTGCCGAAGTTGCGAGATTGATCCTCGCCAGGCGCTCATTTCACTGATAATGACCAGGG
>NC_057717.1:31857401-31858182 GCF_004010195.1 Chiloscyllium plagiosum
CTTCCTTCCTTACAAAATTTTTTCATTTCAAGTTATTTATAGAATTTACTCCCAATTCTGTGACTTTTACTCATTGTGACAATCCCTCAACTCACCTCTATTTGTCTGCCACTTTCCTTGCAGACTGAAGTTTACAAACACTGCAGTCATCAACTCTGTGTCCTTTCTCGAACTGAAATTCATTGATGATTGGTCTGAGACTACACACTGACCCTCTTCTCTCACTTCTCAAAGTCAGTGCCCACTTGACATCAGGAACCCTATAACTACCTGGAATCGCAGCTGGACATTCAGGACTTCTGCTCACCCCAGGACCAACAGTGGAGACCCTGGCCCGGCCCTCCCAAACCAGGTCAGTGCAGTCTCAGTGTCGTGGCATGTTACCCATTTGGCATGCCCTCTGAGCTGCTTGGCCATTCAGTTAAACATCTTCCCAGCAGCCCCATCCTTCAAAATTGGACCAATATCAACAGCTGAGGCACTCACGTCAATCCATCCAAAAGGAAATATAGACTGTAGGGAAATAGATGGTGACATCTTGCAAAATGTCCAGATTACAGAGGAGGAGGAAGTGCTGGAAGTCTTGAAACGGTTAAAGGTGGATAAAACACCCAGGACCTGATCAGGTGTACCCGAGAACTCTGTGGGAAGCTAGAGAAGTGATTGCTGGGCCTCTTGCTAAGATATTTGTATCATCGATAGTCACAGGTGAGGTGCCAGACGACTGGAGGTTGGCAAACGTGGTGCCACTGTTTAAGAAGGGCGGTAAAGACAAGCCAGG
>NC_057717.1:31858636-31862818 GCF_004010195.1 Chiloscyllium plagiosum
ACAAGGTTCCCCATGGGAGACTGATTAACAAGATTAGATCTCATGGAATACAGGGAGAACTAGCCATTTGGATACAGAACTGGCTCAAAGGTAGAAGACAGAGGGTGGTGGTGGAGGGTTGTTTTTTAGACTGGAGGCCTGTGACCAGTGGAGTGCCACAAGGATCGGTGCTGGGTCCTCTACTTTTTGTTATTTACAAAACTGATTTGGATGCGAGCATAAGAGGTACAGTTAGTAAGTTTGCCAAAATTGGAGGTGTAATGGACAGTGAAGAGGTTTACCTCAGATTACAACAGGGTCTGGACCAGATGGGCCAATGGGCTGAGAAGTGGCAGATGGAGTTTAATTCAGTTAAATGCGAGCAGCTGCATTTTGGGAAAGCAAATCTTAGCAGGAACTTATACACTTAATGGTAATGTCCTGGGGAGTGCTGATGAACAAAGAGACCTTGGAGTGCAGGTTCATAGCTCCTTGAAAGTGGAGTCGCAGGTAGATAGGATAGTGATGAAGGCGTTTGATATGCTTTCCTTTATTGGTCAGAGCATTGAGTACAGGAGTTGGGCGGTCATGTTGCGGTCGTACAGGACATTGGTTAGGCCACTGTTGGAATATTGCGTGCAATTCTGGTCTCCTTCCTATCAGAAAGATGTTGTGAAACTTGAAAGGGTTCAGAAAAGATTTCCAAGGATGTTGCCAGGGTTGGAGGATTTGAGCTATAGGGAGAGGCTGAACAGGCTGGGGCTGTTTTCCCTGGAGCGTTGGAGGCTGAGGGGTGACTTTATAGAGGTGACTATATAATGAGGGGCATGGATAGTGTAAATAGACAAAGTCTTTTCCCTAGGGTCGGGGAGTCCAGAACTAGAGGATTAGGGTGAGAGGGAAAAGATATAAAAGAGACCTAAGGGGCAACTTTTTCACGCAGAGGGTGGTACGTGTATGGAATGAGCTGCCAGAGGAAGTGGTGGAGGCTGGTACAATTGCAACATTTAAGAGGCATTTGGATGGGTATATGAATAGGAAGGGTTTGGAGTGATACGGTCCGGGTGCTGGCAGGTGGGACTAGATTGGGTTGGGATATCTGGTCGGCATGGACGGGTTGGACCGAAGGGTCTGTTTCCGTGCTGTACATCTCTATGACTCCATGATAGCTAATGTTGTTCCCTTGTGCAAGGGACAACCTGATAATTATAGACCAGTGAGCCTTACTTCGCTTGTGGGTAAAGTGTTAGAAAAGATTGTAAGAGATAGGATTTATAATCATCTCGAAAGGAATAAGTTGATCAGGGATAGTCAACACCATTTTGTGAAGGGTAGATTGTGCCTCACAAACCTTACTGAGTTCTTTGAGAAGGTGACCAAACAGGTGGATGGGGTAAAGCGGTTGATGTGGTGTATATGGATTTCAGTAAGGGGTTTGATAAGATTCCCCATGGTAGGCTATAGCACAAAATACAAAGGCATGGGATTGAAGGTGATTTAGCGGTTTGGATCAGAAATTGGCTAGCTGAAAGAAGACAGAGGGTGGTGGTTGATGCAAAATGTTCATCCTGGAGTTCGGTTACTCGTGGGGTACCGCAAGGATCTGTTTTGGAATCACTGCTATTTGTCATTTTTATAAATGACCTACATGAGGGCGCAGAAGGATGGGTTGGTAAATTTGCGGATGACACTAAAGTCAGTGGAGTTGTGGATAGTGCTGAAGGATGTTGCATGTTACAGAGGAACAGAGATAAGCTGCAGAGCTGGGCTGAGAGGTGGCAAATGGAGTTTAAAGCAGAAAAGTGTGAGGTGATTCACTTTGGAAGGAGCAACAGATTACTGAGCTAATGGTAAGATTCTTGGTGTCCACATACATAAATCCTTGAAAGTTGCCACTCAGATTAATGGGGTTGTTCAGAAAGCTTAGGTGTGTTAACCTTTATTGGCAGAGGGATTGAGTTTCAGAGCCACTAGGTCATGCTAGAGCTGTATAAAACTCTGGTGCGGCCGCATTTGGAGTATTGTGTACAGTTCTGGTCACTGCATTATAGGAAGGATGTGGAAGCTTTGGAAAGAGTGCAAAGGAGATTTACTGGTATGGAAGAAAGGTCTTATGAGGAAAGGCTGAGGGACTTGAGGCTGTTTTCGTTAGAGAGAAGAAAGCTGACAGGTGACTTAATTGACACAGTGGTTAGCACTGCTGCCTCGCAGCGCCAGAGACCCGGGTTCAATTCCCGCCTCAGGCGACTGACTGTGTGGAGTTTGCACGTTCTCCCCGTGTCTGCGTGGGTTTCCTCCGGGTGCTCCGGTTTCCTCCCACAATCCAAAAATGTGCAGGTCAGGTGAATTGGCCATGCTAAATTGCCCGTAGTGTTAGGTAAGGGGTAAATGTAGGGGTATGGGTGGGTTACGCTTCAGCGGGTCAGTGTGGACTTGTTGGGCCGAAGGGCCTGTTTCCACACTGTAAAGTAATCTAATCGAATCTAATAATCAGAGGGTTAGATGGGGTGGATGGTGAGAGCTTTTTTCCTCGGATGGTAATGGTTAGCATGAGGGGACAGAGCTATAAATTGAGGGGTGATAGATTTAGGACAGATATTACAGGTTGTTTCCTTAATCAGAGAGCAGTAGGGGTGTGGAATGGCCTGCTTGCAACAGTAGTAGACTTGCCAACATTAAGGACAGTTAAATGGTCAATGGATAAACATATGGATGAAAATGGAATAGTGTAGGATAGATGGGCTTGAATGGAAGAGTGGGCTCGAAGGGCCAGAAGGCCTACTCCTGCTCCTGGCTATGTTCTAAATGGCTGGGTGTCCAAGATGTCAGTTTGGGGTGGCCGAGGCAGTTTGGGAGCCCAGGGAGAAAAACCTCTCTGCATCTCACCAGCCAAAACTTCAAAAGAATCTTGCTTATTTCAATATGGTCACCTCTCAATCCTCTAAATTCCAAGAAGTATCCAGAACTACACCCCTGAGTTCGAAGGGAGATAGCTGAAGAGACAGTGGAGGCATTAGCCATGATCTTTCAGGAATCACTATAATTAAGGAGTGTTTCCAGAGGATGGAAAATCACTAACGTGACATCCCTGTTTCAAAAGGCAAACGACGGAAAATTACAGACCGATTAACCTAACCTCGGTCATGGGTAAGATCCTGGAATCCATTGTGAAGGATGAGATTTCTGAATACTTGGCAATGTATGGTAAAATAGGGTAGAATCAGCCTGGTTTTATCAAGGGGAGGTCATGCCTGACAAATCTGTTAGACTTCAAAGGATTGCGAGGATGATTCAAGAGAAGAGTGAAAGTAATTGGGTGGTTGTTATGGGGGATTTTAACTTTCCTGATATTAATTGGGAAAGCTATAGCTCAAGTTCGTTAGATGGGTCAGTGTTTGTCCAATGTGTGCAGGAGGGTTTCCTGACACAATATGTAGATAGGCCAACAAGAGGTGAGGCCATACTGGATTTGGTTCTGGGTAATGAACCAGGCCAGGTGTTAGAATTAGAGGTAGGTGAGCACTTTGGGGACAGTGACCACAATTCAGTGACTTTTACTCTAGTGATGGAGAGGGATAAGTGTGCACTACAGGGCAAGAATTATAGCTGGGGGCAGGGAAATTATGATGCGGTGAGGCAATACTTAGGATGCGTGGCTTGGAAAAGTAGGCTTCAAGGCAAGGGCGTAATTGATATGTGGAGCTTGTTCAAGGAGCAACCATTGAGTGTCCTTGATAAGTATGTACCCGTCAGGCAGGAAGGAAAGGGTCGTGGGAGGGAGCCGTGGTTTAATAAGGAATTGGAATCCCTTGTCAAATGGAAGAGGGTGGCCTATGTAAAGATGAGGCGTGAAGGTTCAATTGGGGCGATTGAGAGTTATAAGGTAGCCAGGAAGGACCTGAAGAGAGAGCTAAGAGCAGCAAGGAGGGGACATGAAAGGTCCTTAGTAGATAGGATTAGGGAAAACCCTAAGGCTTTCTATAGGTATGTCAGGAATAAAAGAATGACCACGGTAGAAATCGGTCCAGTCAAGGATAGTAGTGGGAAGTTGCGTGTGGAGGCTGAAGAGATCAGGGAGACACTGAATGAATACTTTTCGTCAGTATTCAATCAGGAACAGGACATTGTTGTCAATGTGAGTACTGAGTCACAAATAAGTAGAATGGATGGCTTTGAGGTATGTAGAGAAGAGGTGCTGGAAAT
>NC_057717.1:31863958-31874375 GCF_004010195.1 Chiloscyllium plagiosum
GGATACTTGGTATTGTGGATGAGCAGAGGGATCTTGGTGTTCATGTACACAGATTTTGAAAGTTGCCACCCAGGTAAATAGTGCGGTGTGGAAGGCATATGGCGTACTGGCTTTTATTGGTAGAGGAATTGAGTTCTGGAGTACTGAGGTCATGTTGCAGTTGTATAAGACTCTGGTGCGGCCGCCTCTGGAGTATTGTGTGCAGTTTTGGTCGCCATACTATAGGAAGGATGTGGAGGCACTGGAATGGGTGCAGAGGAGGTTTACCAGGATGTTGCCTGGTATGGTAGAAAGATCGTATGAGGAAAGGCTGAGGCACTTGGGGTTGTTTTCATTGGAGAAAAGAAGGTTTAGGGGTGACTTGATAGAGGTGTATAAGATGATTAGGGGTTTAGATAGGGTCGACAGTGAGAATCTTTTTCCTCGTATGGAGTCAGCTATTACAAGGGGGCATAGCTTTAAATTAAGGGGTGGTAGGTATAGGACTGATGTTATGGGTAGGTTCTTTACTCAGCGAGTCGTGAGTTCATGGAATGCCCTGCCAGTAGCAGTGGTGGACTCTCCCTCATTATGGGCATTTAAGCGGGCATTGGATAGGCATATGGAGGATAGTGGGCTAGTGTAGGTTAGGTGGGCTTGGATCGGCGCAATATCGAGGGCCGAAGGGCCTGTACTCGCTGTATTCTTCTATGTTCTATGTTCTATGTTTAAGGAAGCATCAAGCAGGTTAGACCAAGGAGAGCCAATGGATGTTACCTGCCTGGACTTTAAGAAGGCCTTTAAGAAGGTGCACTACAGGAGGTTGCTGAGTAAGATAAGGGTTGAAAATGTGTTGCTGGAAAAGCGCAGCAGGTCAGGCAGCATCCAGGGAACAGGAGAATCGACGTTTCGGGCATAAGCCCTTCTTCAGGAAAGGATCCATGGTGTTAGATGCAAGGTGCGAGCATGGATAGAAATCTGGCTGTCTGTCAGAAAGCAGACAGTGGGGATAAAAGAGTCCTTCTCAGGATGGCAGCTGGTGACAAGTGGTGTTCTGCAAGGCTCAGTATTGAGACCACACTTTTCACTTTTTACATTAACAAATTAGATGAATGAACTGAGGGCACTCTGGTTAAAATTGCAGATGATACAAAGACAGGTAGAGGGACAGGTAGCATTGAGGAGGTGGGGAGGCTTCAGAAGGATTTGGACAGGTGAGCAAAGAAGTAACAGATGGAATACAACACAGGAAAATGTGAGGTCATGTGTTTTGGTAGGAAGAATAGACGCATGGACTATTTTCTAAATGGGGAGAAAATTCAGAAGTCTGAAGTACAAAGGAACTTGGGAATTCTAGTCCAGGTTTCTCTCAAGGTAAACTTGCAGGTTGAGTCAGTAGTTAGGAAGGTAAATGCAATGTTGGTATTTACTTTGAAAGAATTTGAATATAGAAATAGGGATGTACTTCTGAAGGCTATATTTGGAGAATTGTACTCAGTTTTGGACCCCATTTCTCAGGAAGGATGTAGTGGTCTTGAAGTGGGTTCAGAGGAGGTTCATGAGAATGGTCTCAGGAATAAAAAGCTTAATATCGGAGTAACATTTGAGGAGTTTTGAAGGATGGGGGGATTTAATTGAAACTGAATGGCCTGGACAGAGTAGATGCTGGGAAGATGTTTCCATTGGTAGGAGACAGCCTTAGAGTAAAGGGAAGAGCTTTTCGAACATAAATAAGAAGAAATGTCTTCAGCCAGAGAGTGGTGAATCTATGGAATTCACTGTCACAGAAGGCTGTGGAGGCTAGGTCACTGAGTATATTTAAGATGGAGATAGATAGGCTCTTGAGTATCGACGAGATCAAGCGTTATGGAGAGAAGGTAGGACAATGGGGTTGAGAAACCTATCAACCATGATTGAATGGCGGAGCAAGCTCAATGGGCTGAATGGTCTAATTTCTGTTCCAATTTCTGATGGTCTTAAGTACAAGCATAACCTATTCAACCTCTCCTCTCAGGGTAGTACCTCCATACCTGGGATCAGGTCAGTGAACATTCTCCGGAATGCCTCCAATGCAAACTATCTTTCAGAGAACAGAAAGCTTGGAACATTACAGCGCAGGACAGGCTCTTCGGCCCTCGATGTTGTGCCAAACTGTTGAACCAATCTCGCCTACACTATTTCATTCTCGTCCATATGCCTATCCAATGATCATTTAAAGTTGGTGAGTCTCCTCCTGTTGCAGGCAGAGCGTTCCACGCTCCTACTACTCTCTGGGTAAAAAATCCATCTCTGATGTCTGTCCTACATCTATCACTCCTCAAGTTAAAGCTATGTCCCTTCATGCTAGCCATTACCATCCGAGGAAAAAGGCTCTCACTGCCCAACCTATCTTACATGTGGATTATCTTATATGTCTCAATTAAGTCACTTCTCAATCTTCTTCTCTTCAACCAAAACAGCCTCAGTTCCCTCAGCCTTTCCTCATAAGATCTTCCCTCCATACCAGGCAATATCCTAGTGAATCTCCTCTGAACCCTTTCCAAAGCTTCCACATCCTTCCTATAATGTGGTGACCAGAACTGTACGTAATTTTCCAAATGTGGCTGCACCAGAGTTTTGTACAGCTGCAGCATGACCTTGTGGCTCCGAAACTCAATTCCTCTACCGTTAAAAGCTAACACACCCTAAGCCTTCTTAACAACCCTATTAATCTGGTTGGCAACTTTCAAGGATCTGTGTACCTGGGCACTGAGATCTCTCTGCTCATCTACACCACCAATAATCTTACAATTAGCCCACTAATCAGCATTCCTTCCAAAGTGAATCACCTCACACTTTTCCACATTAAACTCCATTTGCCACCTCTCAGCCCAGCTCTGCAGCTTATCTATGTCCCTCTGTAACCTCCAACATCCTTCGTCATGATCCACAACTCCACTGACTTTAGTGTCATCCGCAAATTTACTAACCCATCCTTCTACACCCTCATCCACGACATTTATAAAAATGACAAACAACAGTGGCCCAAAAACAGATCCTTGCGGTACCTCACTAGTAACTGAACTCCAGGATGAACATTTCCCAAAAACCACCACCCTCTCTTCTTTCAGCTAGCCAATTTCTGATCCAAACCACTAAATCATTCTCAATCACTTGTGTCCATATTTTGTGCAACAGTCCACCATGGGGAACCTTATCAAACCCCTTACTGAAATCCATATACCACCACATCAACCACTTTACCCTCATCCACCTGTTTGGTCACCATCTCAAAGAACTCAATAAGGTTTGTGAGGCACGACCCACCCTTCACTAAACCGTGTTGACTATCCCTAGTCAAATTATTCCTTTATAGATGATTATAAATCCTATCTCAGAATCATTTTCAACACTTTACCCACAACCGAAGTAAGGCTCATGGTCTATAATAACCAGGGTTGTCTCTACTCCCCTTACTGAACAAGGGAACAAGATTTGCTATCCTCCAGTCTTCTGACATTATTCCTGTAGACAATGACAACATCAAGATCAAAGCCAAAGGCTTGGCAATCTCCTCTCCAGCTTCCCAGAGAATCCTCAGATAAATCCCATCCTCATAAGATCTTCCTTCCATACCAGGCAATATCCTAGTGAATCTCCTCTGAACCCTTTCCAAAGCTTCCACATCCTTCCTATAATGTGGTGACCAGAACTGTACGTAATTTTCCGGGGGACTTATCTATTTTTACACTTTCCAGAATTGCTAACACCTCCTCCTTGTGAACCCTAATCCTGTATAGTCTAGTAGTCTGTATCTCAGTACTCTCCTCAACAACATTGTCTTTTTTCAGTGTGAATACTGATGAGAAATATTCATTTAGCACTTCCCCTATCTCATCTGACTTCATGCACAACTTCCCATTACTGTCCTTGATCGCCCTAAACTTACTCCAGTCATTCTTTTGTTCCTGACATACCGATGGAAAGCTTTAGGGTTTTCCTTGATCCTATCCTCCAACGACTTCTCATCTCCCCTCCTGGCTCTTCTTAGCTTTCTATTTAGGTCTTTCTTGGCTAACTTGAAACTCTCAAGCACCCCTAACTGAGCCATCACATCTTATCCTAACATAAGTCTTCTTCTTCCTCTTGACAAGAGATTCAACTTCCTTAGTAAACTACAGCTCCCTCACTTGACCACTTTCTCCCTGCCTGATTGGTAAATATTTATCAACGTTACGCAATAGCCTATCCTTCAATAAGCTCCACATTTCAATAGTGCTCATCCCCTGAAATTTCCTTCCCCATTCTATGGATCCTAAATCTTGCCTAATTGCCTTTCCCCCAGCAATAGCTCTTGCCCTGCGGTATATACCTATCCTTTTCCATTGAGAAGGTAAACATAACTGAATTGTGGTCACTGACACCAAAGTGCTCATCTGCCTCCAAATCTAACGTCTGGCCAGGTTCATTCCCCAATACCAAATCCAATGTGGCCTCGCCCCTTGTTGGCCTGTCTACATACTGGGTCAGGATACCCCGCTACACACATTGGACAAAAATTGACCCATCTTTAGAAGAACTCGAACTAGAGTATTCCCAGTCAATATTTGGAAAGTTAAAGACCCCATAACAACGACCCTGTCACTCTCGCTCCTATTGAGGATCAACTTTGCAATCCTTTCCTCTTCATCTCTGGAACTATTTGGAGGCTGATAGAAAACTCCCAACAGGGTGACCTCTCCGTTCCTGTTTCTCACCCCAGCCCATACTACCTCAGTAGACGAGTCCTCAAACATCCTTTCTGCCTCATTCAGCCCTGAATGGCTTACCAGGATTACTTCTGGTGTTGAAGTAGACACACTTCAAACCAGTTTGCTATCTGCCAGCATATTCCTGTGACCCTGAAATCCTGTCCCTGTCCTTCCTACTCTCATCCACCTGTGCACTGCGACTGCACCGCTGGTTCCCATCACTAATTTAAACCTACCTGAATAGAACCAGCAAATTTCCCACCATTAATCATTCAAGAACAGCATCTTGACTGCTGAATGGACCTCTCTAATTTCAAATCTAATGTTGATCTTGTTTTTGTGCCCCTCCTGTGCAGTCGTGACCTTGTATGCTCTGATGAGTCTCAACACCCTATTATCTGTATATCCTTGTTTATTATGATCTGCCTGTATTCTCACAAAACAAAACTTTTCACTGTACGTAGGTATATCCCAACAATAAATCAAATCCAATCTTTCTGATCTAAGGATTCAGGTACATAGTTCTTTGAAAGCTGCAAAGATAGGCAGGGTTGTTCAGAAGGTGCTCAGCATGCTTGCCTTCATTGTTGAGTTGCTTGAGTGAAGAAGTAGAAAAGTCATGTTGAGGTTGTCCAGGACATTGGTGAGGCACTTCAGGACTATTGTATACAATTCTGGTTGCTCTGCTATAGGAAAGATATTCTTAAATTGTTAAAAATCAGACAACACCAGATTTTTAACTTTGTTCACCCGAGTCCAACATCGGCACCTCCAAATCATCCTTACAATGGAGAGGGCTCAGGCAAGATTTACCAGGATACTGCCAGGACTGAAGGATTTGAGTTATCAGTAGAAGCTGGATAGGCTGGGACCCTTTTTTACTGGAGAACAGGAGGTTGAGTGGTAACCTTAGAGACAGAGGTTTATAAAATCATGAAGGGCACAGGTAAGGTGAATAGCCAAAGTCTTTACCCTGGGTTGGGGGAGTCCAGAACAAAATGGCACAGATTTAAGGTAAGAGAAGAAAGATTTAAAAGACACCTAAGGGGCAACTCTTTTCACACAGAGGGTGGTGCATGTGTGGAATGAGCTGCCAGAGGAAGTGGTGGAGGCTGGTACAATTACAACATTTAAAAGGCATCTGGATGGGTATATGAATATAAAGGGTTTCGAGGGATATGGGCCTTATGCTGGCAAATGGGACCAGATTGGGTTTGGATATCTAGTCAGCATGGACGAGTTGGACTGAAGGGTCTGATCCGTGCTGTACATCTTTATGACTCTACCTGCCTCCACCACTGTCCCTGGTAATGCAATCCAGGCCTCCATCATTCTCTGTGTAAAAGACTGAACTCTCACATCTCCTTTGAACTTTCCCCCTTTCACCTTAAAATGCATACCCCCTGGTATTACACATTTCAACTCTGGGAAAAAGACTCTGACCATCAACATACATCTCATAATTTTCGACTTCTTCAAATCTCTCCTCAGCCTCTGCTGATTCACTGAAAGCAACATGATTCTGTTCAGCCTCTCCTTATCGCTCATACGCTCTCATCCAAACAGCATCCTAGTAAACCTCTTCTGCACCCTCTCCAAAGCTTTCACATCTTTTCTGGAATGGGACAATCATACTTGAACACAATAGTCTAACCAAAGTCTTATAAAACCACAACATGACTTTCTGACTCTTGTCCTTAATTCACCGACCTATAAAGGCAAGCATTCCATCCACCTGCTTTACCAGAGATGCTGCCATTCCTGATGAAAGGCTCCTGTTCGAAACATTAATTTTCCTGCTCCTTGGATGCTGCCTGACCTGCTGTGCATTTCCTGCACCACTCTAATCTTGACTCTAATCCCCAGCATCTGCAGTCCTCACTTTCACCTTCTTTATCACCCTATCTACTTGTGTGGTCACTTTCAGGAAATTATGGACTTGAACCCCAAGATCCTTCTGTACATCAATAGTATTCAGGGTCCTGCCATTAACTGTATACTTTTCCTTAACATTTGATCTCCCAAAGTGCAGCACCTCACATTTACCTGGATTAAGCTCCATCTGCCACTTCTCCACCCATATCGACATCTGATCTATATCCTCCTGTATGCTTTGACAACTTTCAACAGTATTCACAATATTCACACTGTATCATACTATCTCTGAATCGTCTGCAAACTTACTAACCCAACTAACCTATCTACTCTTTCATCCAATATATTAGGAAAGTGGACATCCCAGCACCAACACCAATAGTCACGGACTTCCGGCCTGAAAAACACCCTTCCACCACCACCCTCTGCCTTCTTTGGACAAGCCAATTCTGAACCCACACAGCCAAGTCACTGTGGATCCCATACATCTTAATCTCTGGATAAGCAGACCATGAGGGATTGTGTTGAACACCTTACTAAAATCCATGTAGACAAACCGTTTCACTGGATGTAGGTATGTCACAATAATAAATCAAATCAGATAACATCCACTGCTCTATCCTTATTGACCGCCTTTGTCACCTCCTTGAAAAATTCAATTAAGTTAGTAAGACATGACCTGCCCCACACAACCCCATGCTGACTATCCCTAATTAAATCCTATCCCTAAGAACATGAGAACCAGGAGCAAGAGTAGGCCATCTGCCACCATCGAGCCTACTCTGCCATTCAATAAGATCATAGAGAGATGTACAGCACGGAAACAGACCCTCCAGTCCAACCTGTCCATGCCGTTCAGATATCCCAATCCAATCTAGTCCCACCTGCCAGCACCCGGCCCATATCCCTCCAAACTCTTCCTATTCATATACCCATCCAAATGCCTCTTAAATGTTACAATTGTACCAGCCTCCACCACTTCGTCTGGCAGCTCATTCCATACACGCACCACCCTCTGTGTGAAAAAGTTGCCCCGTAGGTCTCTCTTATATCTTTCTCCTCTCACCCTAAACCTATGCCAGAGAAAGGGTTGGTCCACTAAAGGATAAGGAAGGAAGGTTGTGTCAAACCGGAGAAAATGGGTGAGAGTCTCAATGATTAGTTTGCAATGATTACTGAGGAACAGGAGGTGATGAATGCTGAGATTCGAGATAGAATTTTGTTTAGTCAGGATCACATTGACATCAAGAGGGAAGATGTATTGGGTAGGCGAAAGGATATTAAGGTGAACAAATCCCCAGGTTCGGATAGGATGCATCCCAGGTTGCTGAGGGAGGCAAGAGAGGAAATAGCTGGAGCCCTGCCAGATATCTTTGTAGCATCCTTCAACACAGGTGCGGTGCCGGAGGACTGGAGGGTTGCTCATGTTGTCCCCTGTACAAGAAGGGTAGTATGGACATTCCGGGTAACTACAGACCAGTGAGCCTGACGTCAGTGGTGGAAAAGTTGCTGGAGAAGGTACTGAGGCATAAATTTTATTATATTTGGAAAAGTATGGGCTTGTCAGTGAAAGGCAACATGGTTTTGTGCGGGGTAGATTGTGCCTCACCAACTTAATAGAGTTCTTTGAGGAAGTGACCAAGTTGATAGATGAAGGAAGTACTGTAAATGTCATATACATGGACTTTAGGAAGGTGTATGATAAGGTTCCTCATGGTAGACTAATAGAGAAAGTGAAGTCACATGGTGTGCAGGGTGTTCTAACGAGGTGGATAAAGAACTGGTTGAGCAGCAGGAGACACGGAGTAGTAGTTGGAGGGAGTTTCTCGAAATGGAGAAAGGAGACCAGTGGTGTCCCACAGGGATCAGTGTTGCGGCCACTGTTGTTTGTGATATACATAAATGATCTGGAAGAGGGCACTGTTGGTATGCTCAGCAAGTTTGCAGATGGCACGAACTTTAGTGGAGTAGCGGAAAACATAGGGGACTGTCAAGGGATACAGGAGAATATAGATAGACTGGAGAGTTGGGCGGAGAAGTGGCAGATGGATTTCAATCCAGACAAATGTGAGGTGATGCATTTTGGAATTCTAGAGCAAATTATACAATGAATGGAAGAGCCGTGGGAAAAGTTGATGGGCAGAGAGATCTGGGAGTTCAGGTCCACTGTACTCTGAAGATTGCTGCACAGGTGGATAGAGTGGTCAAGAAGGCATATGGTATGTTTGTCTTCATTGGACGGGGTACTGAGTATAAGATTTGGCAGGTCATGTTGTGCAAGACTGTGGTTCGACCGCATTTAGAATACTGTGTACAGTTCTGATCGCCACATTACCAAAAGGATGTGGACGCTTTGGACAGGGTGCAAAGAAGGTTTACGAGGATGTTGCCTGGTATGGAAGGTGCGAGCTATGAAGAGATGTTGAGTAGGTTAGGATTGTTTTCATTAGAGGGAAGGAGATTGAGGGGGGACCTGATTGAGGTCTACAAAATCATGAAGGGTATAGAGAGAGTAGATAGTATAAGCATTTTCCCAGGGTGAATGATTCAATAATGAGAGGTCACGCTTTCAAGGTGAGAGGTGAAAAGGTTAAGGGGGATAAACGGCGCAAGTACTCTACACAGAGGGTGGTAGGTGCCCGGACATTGCCAGCAGAGGTGGTAGAGGCAGGCACGGCAGATTCATTTAAGATGTGTCTGGACAGATGCATGAGTAGGTGGGGAGCAGAGGAATGCAGATACTTAGAAATTGGGCGACAGGTTTAGACAATACATTTGGATCCATTCAGGCTTGGAGTGCTGAAGGGCCTGTTCCTGGGCTGTAAATTTTCTTTGTTCTTTATATAAAGGTACAGATTGGATGAGGTTACAGAGTTCACAACGGTGCAGTAACAGGAGGATGAAGCTGACATAGTATGTCGTGTAGAAGGAGGCTAATTAAGTAGTGTTTATTGGAAAGATGGAAGAAGGTTACAACAATGCAGAGGTTTCACGTGATTAAAAAGATAGGGACAGTTGTCAAGACTGGATGAGGTTAGTGATACTGAAGGTTGTGGACACTGGACAAGTTTACAGAGTTAGCAATGGTTCTTCGGACTGAAGGAGGTTTCAAAGAGACAGCTGTAAGGACTGGAGGTGGTTACATCAATCAAGAAAATGTTACAAGGACATGGATAGTTTTAGCAGCTGCAGGAGATTACAGCGTTAGGAAGGCTAAGAGTGACTGGAGGAAATAGAGACATGGAGCATTTTAGCAGTTGGAGGAGGTCAGAGAAAGAGAAGGTTGGAGAAACTGGAGGAGGTGACAGGGAGGGTCAAAGTGACTTCAGAAGGTCACACAAATAGCAAGGGTGGTAGAGACTGGAGCAGGTTACACAGGAAGGGAAACTGTTGCCTCTGTACAACCTTAAGCAGTTGTGGAGATTTGTATGAACAGTAGAAGATTACAGAGATTGTGCATTGTTGTTGAAGGGAGGAAGCAGGGATTCAGGGACTGGAGGAGGGTGTACAGATGGGGTGGGTTTGAGGTGTTGGAGGAGGTTTGCAGACACTGGAGGAGAAAACAGAGATAGTGACTACGACACTGTGGGCGGCACGGTGGCACAGTGGTTAGCGCTGCTGCCTCACAGCACCAGAGACCCGGGTTCAATTCCCGCCTCAGGCGACTGTGTGGAGTTTGCACGTTCTCCCCGTGTCTGCGTGGGTTTCCTCCGGGTACTCCGGTTTCCTCCCACAGTCCAAAGATGTGCAGGGTCAGGTGAATTGGCCATACTAAATTGCCCGTAGTGTTAGGTAAGGGGTATGGGTGGGTTTCGCTTCGGCGGGTCGGTGTG
>NC_057717.1:31874875-31892437 GCF_004010195.1 Chiloscyllium plagiosum
TTCAACAGTAGCCTAAGCAATGTCCTGTCCAGCCCCAACATAACCTCCCAACTCCTCCACTCAATACTATGTTCAATAAAGGAAAGTGTACCAAACGCCTTCTTCACTATCTTATCTACCTGCGACTCCACTTTCAAGGCGCTATGAACCTGCACTCCAAGGTAGCTTTGTTGAGGAGTTTTTTACTCGACCAGGTGTGGACGTCTGACAAGTCAGGATGGAGTGCAAACTGGAGAGAAATCTGCAGATCACTAAGCGGCACGGTTGCTCAGTGGTTAATGCTGATGCCTCACAGCAGTCGAAGCCCAGATGCGATTTCAGCCTCGAGTGTCTGTCTGTGGGCAGTTTGCAGATTTTCTCCCTGTCTGTGTGGCTTTTCTCCAGGTGCTCCGGTTTGCACCCACAGTGCAGAAATGTGCAATCTGGTAAATTGTCCATAGTTTAATCTACATAAGTCAGATGCAAATGGGCCTTGGTGGGTTATTCTTGGAGGGTGGGTCTGAAATTGTTGTGCTGAAGTGTGTGCTTCCAGACTTCAGGGAATCTCACCTGACCGAATCAAACTGAAAGTGATGGTGTTCACATCAATCTGCTGCGCTGCTGTTTCTCGGTGGTGGGGATGGAGTGCTTGGACGCTTCTGACGACGCTCTGGTCAGCTTTTGGTTGTTTGTATTGCATCTCGTTCAGTCGCTACCATCACATAGAAGACAGAGTCTTGAGAGACATTATCTCTCAGTCTCTTGTTCTTTTGTTTGATATTCATTTCACGGATATTAGAAGGGAAAGACTTACAAAACATGATATGATGTGGTTGTCAATTTTATCAAAAATGATACGTGATCAGACATTGAACATGGAAGGAAACATCCAATTTACAGTAGGAGAGAAACCGTATGCGTGTTGTGCGGTTGGGCAAACGTTTAGCCAATCATCAGAGCCACAAACCACAAATGCAGTTACTCTCGGGAGGAAACTGTGCAACTGAAGGGATTGTGGGGAAAGATTCATTTTCGCAAATGGGCTGGAACCTCATTGATGGAGTCAGAACTGTCCAGTGTGTGGGAAGGGATCCACTCAGTCATCTCACATGCCGCATCAGCAGCTCGTTCACACTGACACAGACCATTCGAATTCGCAGAGTGCACGCTGAGAAGAGACCTTTCAAATGCTAAGATAGTGGGAAGTCCTTTAGATAGTCTGTGCAACAGAAGTCCCATCAACGTGTCACACTGAGGAGAGATTTACTCAAGGCTATTACTATGGGAATCACGGTACAATTTATTGGGAACTGTTTTGTCATCAACGTGTTCACATTGATGATAAACCTTGCAAGTGTCTAGTCTGTGCGAAGTGCTATTCAAGTTCTCTGAAACTAATATCCCATTAACATACTCACATGTTAAACTCAACGTGGCATGTCGTTGTAAGGATGTGTTCACAGAGTAAATGAAAAGAGGGCAGTGCTTCATAAAATCTTGTAGAATTCTTTGAGGAGTCGAAGAGCAAGTGAAAGAAAGCAGAGCCACTGGATGTAAGTTGTTTGTATTTCCAAAAGGCATTTCACAATGTGCATTTTGGGAAGGTGTTAAATAAGAATACATTGTGTTAGTGGCAAGGTACTGGCATGGACTGAGGAGTGGCTGACTGGCAGAAAACATGGAATTGGGATAGCGGGGTTCTTTCAGGATGGCAGGCGGTGACTCGTGGAGTTCATCAGATGTTTGTGTTGAAACCATAACTGTTCAAGTTATGCATGAATGATCTGGTTAAAGGAATAGAGGGCGTTATTATTACGTTTTCAGATGAGACAATGATACGGGGACGGATAATTCGTATTTAGAAGGGGGGAGGCTGTAGAATGACCAGGACAATCGCGGAGAGTGTATAAAGATTTGGCATGTGGAATACTCTATGAAACAGTGCGTGGTCAGACGTATTGGGCGGAAGAGTAGAGACATAGCTGACTTTCTGAAAGGGAAAAGGTTTCCAAAATCGGAAATTCTGAAATTAAATTTGTGAGATTTAGTTCAGTATTCTCTTAATGTTGACATATAGGTTATTTGAGAGTTGATGTGAGATAATTTTGCCCAATCACGATAATCAAAAGAGATTCTACAAGGGCATTACAAGCAAAAGAATAATTAGCGCCTTTTGATGGTGTAAATACTTATATTTGTGTCGAATCGCAATAGATGAAAGAGATACAAAATGATTGTCTGGCAGTTTTTACTTTCGATGTTTGAGAACTTTCGATGTTCACAATTTTAAAGAGGAAAAGTTGGATTTATTTAAAAATAAACGTTTGGATATTTGTCTGGAATCAGACTTAGTGTATCCCAGGACTTCGTGGGAGGCTGTGAGCAAAATATGGGGCCCCTTTCAAAAATAATTTATCATCTATAACCACAGGTGAAGTGCCAAATACCCGAGGATTACCCAATGTTGAGCATTTATTTAAGAAAGGTTGCACATAGAAACCCGTGAACTGCAGGACTGTGAGTCCAGCTTTGGTGGTGTGTAAGTTATCGGAAGTGATTCTAAAAGACAGGACGTTTTCGCATTCTGAGTTTAAAAAAAATATATCTTCAGCATGGTTTTGGGTGAGGGAAATTGAGTCTCACAAACATGATTGTATTTATGAGAAAATAACTGAGAAGATTTATGAGGGCAGAGCCATAATTTATTTTTCACTTGGACATTGGTAATTCCTTTAACAAGGTTCCACATGGTAGATTTATGCTTCCAGTTATGTCACATGTGAATCTGGGTGAGCTTTCCAGTTGGATATAAAATTGATCTGATAGCATGAGACAGACACGGAATGTGACGGTTGATTCTTTTTCAGAATGGAGGATTGTTCGCAACAGTCAATGACATGGATCGGTGCTGGGTCCACTTCTGCTCGTCCGTTTTCTCGAAGTTATTTAAATGAAAATATGCCAAGCATGGGAAAGCATTTTGTAGATGCCAGCAAAATTGGTGGCAGAGTCGACTGTGAAGAAAGTTGTCTGAGATTACAAAGATCAATATGTGACTCGACGAAGGATCAGCAGGCTGTGTTTAATTAGGATAAATGCGATGATCAATACCTAGACAATTAATAGTGTGCATTTGGGTGATGTTGTCCAATAGAATACCAAGGGGTTCAGGCGCATAATTATTTGAAGTTTGCATGACATGTAGATCGGGTGGTAAAGGAAATGTTTATGATGCTCAGTCCGTGGAGAATAGGAGTTGATACGTCATCTTGTGGTTGCACAGGGCGTTGGTGAGGCATTGCCAGGAATCGTAATCTTGAGGAAGAATATTATTAAGCTGGGGAAGGTGCAGTAAAGATATGTCATGTTTTTCTTGGGAATGGAGATTTTGTATTTGATGGAGCACCTGGAAAGACTGGGACTTGTTTTCAGTGGGACGTACGAGATTGAGCGGTCCATACCGTATAAAGTGTTAAACGGTATGGACAACGTAAATGGCAGATTCATTTTACCTTGAATGACGGATTTCAAAATTAGTGAGTAAACTTTTAATGTGAGAGGAGGAAGATTTAAAAAGACTTGAGAAGGCTCGATAGATGTTTGTCATGCAGTTAAGTTATGTTCCCCAATTTATTGTAACCTTTTCCTCCTTCTGCCATCGTGATTTACTCTATTCAGATTTTATCCCCTCGACTCAGAATCAACTCTGTCAATCTCTATCTTAATGAAGAGTTCTATCATTGCATTCTTCAATCTCCCACAAGAGCTCTCTGACAGCTAAATTGCCAATTATTCCCTTTTCATTACACAGATAAAGTTATCTAATTAAAGTTGCCGGAGCCCCAGAGACAATGGGACGACGGCCTCACTTGTGAGAGAGAGGCTACTGATGGTGCTTTACCCTAAGAGTCATTGAGCTTCAAGCAAGGGGCAAGCATAAAAAGCTGAGACTTTCAGGGCGACCTTAGCTGGTGCGGGGACTGAATGCATGGTATTCGTGTTACTCTGATTCAAAAATCAACCGTCCACACAATTGATCAAACCCACTTTCAAACAACATGCATTACTGGGGGAGGGGGTGTGGGGGATCAGGATGCTGAAATACTAGTCATGACAGATTTGGTGGGCTTCTTTCGTGGGGTAGCGTGGCACAGCGGTCAGTGGCGCTGGATCTAAGCACCAGTCTCTATCGAGCTGTGGGTTTAAACCTCACTGCTGTCGATATCACAACTCCACTACTGTCTGCACTTGTATACGAAAGGGCTACGCGTGTTCTGGCGGTTTTAATTTGAGCATTTGCGACTGTTGATCTCTGGGTCGTTGCACAATGGGTGCTTTCGTTTTCATACTTGATCCCAGCTCTACATTCAACTTTCACTGTGGGCACTCTCATTCTTTCGTTGACACGTCCGTTTCTGAGGGAAAAGTCTCTTCAATTCACTGCAAGTCGATCAGTGTAGGTAAATGTACGATGCATGATGTCCCTTTCAAAGGTGTAGGTTCCACTCCACAGTGCATTAAAATGGCCACTTGCTGTGGGGAATGTCAGTGATGGCTCCATTTCAAATGGTGCTGAAATGAAATTAACAGATTCAGAAGGTTCTGATGGAAAACATAGGGAACTTTCAGTGAATGTTTCACAACTCACATGGAAAATGATCTTCTTGTGTGCCCATGCGGGTTGACGCAACAAACAGCTTATTTTTAGTAAATGGTATGGGAGTGGGGTGGAGCAGTGTTGTGAGTATTCAGTGCTGGACAAAAATGATCTGTAGGATCCAGTCAGTCAAACATTCCAAGAGCTGGAAGAGCTGATTGGTCGAGGATAACTCTCCCATTTTCTGTTTCTGTGACAAACATAGAATTTGCCCTAAAATATCTGCAGGTCTGTCTGCATCTTTTTTCATGTTCATCTCCCTCTGCCTTTCTGCCCTCTCCCTTTCTATTGAATATCTCCTGACTTCCAACTTTATCCTTAGCTTCTCTTTTATTATTTACTCTATGGCCATTTTGACAGTTGCAAGATTTGTTACAGACTTATCTCATCTCAACATGTTTAGCAGCTCTGACGTGAGGTCCTCGAACTGAATAAATAACTGTTTCTGTCTCCTTTCGTACCTGACAGTCAGAGACCAGAAGGTAGAGGAGGCCGCATAGGCCTTTCAGTCCAAGTCATCTGTTCAACCATGTGATGATGGCAGATGTGAATCTCAACACCAATCTACAGCATTCTCCCTGCAATGATTACTCTACCTGCTTTTAGGATCCAGTGTGGTTTCCAACGTGGGTCTGAACCCGGCCCCCTCCATATGTATTGGCAGCTTGTTGCAATGTCTCTGTGTGTGACCGAGTTTGGTATGATGCAAGCGCAGCAAACACGATCACTCGTGAGAAAAGCAATTATCGCTTGGGTTGTGGTGGGGTGGGGGGGCGGGGGCAGTTAAATCGGGTCATTGTCCCCGCTGTGTTTCTGTGGGGGAGCGATTATCACGTTCTCCTCTAAACTGAAGTATCCCTGTTTCCAGTTGTCGAACACAAAAAATAATAGGTTTGTTTCTGAACATGGGTGGATCTTATTGCTTGCTGATCTTGCAAGTAAACTTTCCATTGAATGTCCCAGCCCATTCCTCCTCTGTGGTGAAAGCGAATACAAGTCCAATTAATTATTGTCTACGATTTTATTCGATATCTATTCTTCCTTGTTCTGAATACGCAAGGAATTTTCCACCACGGACGGTAAGTATATATAAGGGAGCAGTCGGCGAGCCCTGATGCTTTCTGTCGAGAAGAAGTATCAGCTTCTGCGAAAGTGGCCGTGTTCAGAGACAGGCAAAAACATTGCTGTTCCTTCCTTATGGGCGACAGGCTTCCGGATTGTGATGGATGGGGATTGATTGCAGTCTCTTCATCAAACCTCGTTTTGAATTTAGTCGCTCAACACTACTTTAATGGCGAAAAGGAATACAATTCCAACTAATTGCTGCATGAACCTCTTTTTTCAAATTTGTCTCTGCAGCGGTCCTGAATATGCGCTGGTGTCTGCAGTACTTGTGGCTATCCTGTTTAAGTGGGAAGTTACATGTTTTCTGTCGACTCGGTGCTCCAGAGGAAATTTTCCCAACTGAAATTCACATAAGACACGAGACATCCCCGGTTCAATACGAGGCAGCATCATTCTTGTTCCATTGTTACAGGCGGTAGCCTTTTGGATTGACGTGAACAGAGCATCAGTGTTTGATGTTCACATTAGCAAAACTGTGTTTGAATTTTCTCGTCCATATCTGTTGCCTTGGTGAAAAGGAATGTAATTATTCCGGATTAATTACTGTGTGAAACTTTGTTATTTTGCCTTCTCCCGTGGAAAGAGTATTGGCGATGATGAAGGGCTTAAGCCAGATTCGTCAATTTTCCTGCTGCTCCGACTTGCTGTGCTTTTCCAGCATCACTTTGTCTTCTAAGCTTCTGTCCTCCTTGTTCCTAAATATAAGTGGGCGGCACGGTGGCACAGTGGTTGTGGGCGGCACGGTGGCACAGTGTTGTGGGCGGCACGGTGGCACAGTGGTTAGCACTGCTGCCTCACAGCGCCAGAGACCCGGGTTCAATTCCCGCCTCAGGCGACTGACTGTGTGGAGTTTGCACGTTCTCCCCGTGTCTGCGTGGGTTTCCTCCGGGTGCTCCGGTTTCCTCCCACAGTCATAAAGATGTGCAGGGTCAGGTGAATTGGCCATACTAAATTACCCGTAGTGTTAGGTAAGGGGTAAATGTAGGGGTATGGGTGGGTTGCGCTTCGGCGGGTCGGTGTGGACTTGTTGGGCCGAAGGGCCTGTTTCCACACTGTAATCTCATCTAAATAAGTCGAATTATACACCTCCGATGGCTGTGCTGTGTAAGGCCAATTAACGGGCATTGATCCTTTCTGTACCAGTCATACTGCATTTGCTTTACATGCGAAGGTGACCTAGTTCAGTGTGAAGGGGAACTCTCAATTGCTGATGTCACAGCAACACTGGATACCGATGTATGGTCTCTGTCAACTGAATTCAAATCTGGAGTAAGAAATGCCTCATTTGGACGTTGTCTGCCGTTTCTCAATCTTTGTGAACCAAAACCAGAAATCCTTAATCATGATTTGCACAAATTCACATTTTCGAGTTTTTCAACACAGGGCACATTTGCCGTTTTATTCGGTCAGCAACAGGAATGAAAATATCTACTTCCTCAGATGAACTGTTTGACTCACACTCTTATATCTTCGCTCTGAAATCTAAGCCATGTTGGAACAGAAAATGAGGATATACTAGACTTCTTTATAAATGACTTCGTATCAATTTTATTTCCTTCGTGTCAGCAACGTCTAAACAGGGAGGAATAGGAAAAGGAGGCACATGCAGCTCTGATGAAACACTTCTTTGATTCAGTCATCAACAAGAGGAGTTAAACGACTCAGGGGAGAGAGAGAGAGAGAGAGAGAGAGCAAAGAACGAAAAAAATCACGTTTTTTTCACCTTGAACAAAGAAAAATATAAATACAAAGCAGGAATCAGCAACAGCCCTCCGCTGGAAGGCCCAATAAAGATGTTACCTCGTAGGTTGAAGAAACGTCAGGAAATGAACATTCCAGCTCAGTCAGAAAACCTACATCCAGATAAATAGGCGAGTGGGTGTGTGAGGCTATAGTGAGTGGTGCACCCTGAAGATCCAGCTTGAAATGGGGATGGAAAAGACCACCAGTGATGTTTTCGATGAGGGCCAGGTCCTTCTCTGACGGTACAGAGGTGCGTGAAATGCTGAGACTGGAATCTCCAACCTCACGCGGTGCACCTTGAATTGCTGTCGAGCAGGGAGAATTGTGACATTAGGCTGGGGGATTGAACCGCACCTGGACCAACTTTTTGACATGGAGCAGCAGGAATTATTGGAATATCAGACCGGGAGCTCCAACCTCACTTGCTGCAATTTTTATTGATATTGAGAAGGAAGCACTGGGACGTCAGGCTGTAAGCTCTAACCTCACCAAGTGCCGCTCTTATTGGCAAGAAGCAGGGAACATTTGGACATCATGTTTGGATATTCAAACACACCTGAAGCAATTTCTATTGACATGAAGCAGGAAGCATTAGGACATCTGGCTGAGGGAAAGGATGCTCAGCTATCTTAATCTGATATGAAATAGTTTTTAGCAGGACACATATTTGAGGACTGAGGGGTTATGCTTCCAAACTTAAATATCTCAGTTATAAAGAGAAATCCTGCAAACGTTCTACTCGTGGAGGGGTTCAGTGGTTATCTCTGCACTCTCAAAGCGCCATTGATCGGGTTCGATTCCAGCACTTGGCGACTGTCTCAGTGGAGTTTGAACATGCTCCTTGAATATTTGCGGGTTTCCTCCGGGTTCTCTGGTTTCCTCTCACAATATAAAATGATCAGTTGCAATGACCATGTTAAATTGCTGATACTGTTAGGTGCATTACTCAGAGGGGAGTGAATCTTGTGGGTTCCTCTTTGAACAGTCAATGTGCACTTGATTGTCCAAATGGCCTGTTTCCAGTTTGTAGGGAACCAAATCTGTGCAGAGAGAAACAGGGGCATTATTTACGCTCTGTGACCTTTCTCATATGGCTGACTCTGCACTGAGTTAAATTTACAGAAGCGAGTTTTAGCTTGTTTCATATTATTGAATTTCCTGCGAAGTCGCACAGATCGTTAAAGTCATCTAAAGCTACGAAAATTAACGGGAACATCCATTGTGATTACACTCGAGTTTACCTCGATTTATGAACGAAAAGCAGGGAACTAGAGTTGAAATTTATCAGATTATCAGTGATCGTATTGAATGCTAGCGCAGATATCTGGTGAATGTCAGCTTCATGGGGGCAGACGTATTTCCTTTGTGCCTGTTGCTTCAAAAAGTGGGGGCCACTGATGTGAAGCAGTGACGGTGATTATCTTTGCTGGTTATTCAACTTGTGATCATGAACGTTGTTGTTCATATTCATGTTAACAACACTGTTTTGCAGCTTGGATACATGCCGTAATGTCCTGGCCAGTGGCGCAATGGGTAATGCAACTGTCTACGGGTCAGGAGTTTGTAGGTTGGAATCCTGTTTGGCTCGACAGCAAGGCCTTTCGGCTGGACCAAACTGATGATGAGTTGCTGTGAGGCTAAGATGTGGATTTAATTCCTGATATGCAAGTGCAGGAATCCCTTCCATAAATCCCCTGAGTATACCATGGTCACCACAGAAGTGGAATCTGAAATAGTTTGTTCTTACTACTTTGTATTTACCAAACCCAGCTGCTCAATTGCTGCAGCTCCAGGGAATGGCACGGAAACGTAACAAATACCTAATCTCAAGTTTCAAAATCCTCAGAAACTCCTTTGGAAATGGAACTGATGGAGAACAAATGCTGAAATGGCCGACAGAGAAGGGACTATCCAGGCATCTTCCCCTTCTGTCAGAATCCGACACATTGACAGTAATGTTCTTGGGCTGATTAATTGAAAGAAATCCTGTCACAGATGCCGTCACCACTTTGTGACGTGGTCAGTTTCATTGGCAAAGAAAACACATTTTGTCCACATGAAGCTTCTTTCACCCTCTGTCTGCCCAGATGTTGAATTTGATTACGGCTGATCTGATAAATTCCACCTCCTCTCTCCTGTTGTTCCTCCATTATTCGAGGGAAACTCAAGCCGAATCACAACATCATATATCTCCTTTAATGTTCGGATTTTTAGATTACTTTAATGACCTGAACAAGCTTGCAGGAAATTGAATAGTCTGAAAAAAATGATTTTAAATACCCTTCCAGAGAGGACCGACTGTTGAGTCAGACATACAAGAAATGTCAGAGAGCGACATCATTAATTCATTTTTCTCACTGTACACGTGCTCAATCTTTGCAAAATGTTTATTTACAATTGAGACAATTCCCTGGAAAGGATCCTCTCTCAATCCACAATCATGTGTGCTGCCAGGAACTATTTCAATTCTGATTAAAATAGTTCAGGATCTTACTCCCCCCAACCCAGTGCTCCCTGTGGCATGTCAATTCAAGCATCTCCAGGTGATATTCGACCTCTCAGCACGATGTCCCAACACTCCATTTTCCATGTGAACAGTAGTTGCTCCAGCTGAGGTTGGAGCTTCCAGCCTCAGCGTTTCATCGGCCCTATGCTTTAATAGAAGTACTGCGTTCTCATGGATTTCATCACCGGACAACAGAGTAGAAATAAGCATTCACTCCACTGCCCATTTCCGATTAGATCATCGCCTCTGCGCCACTCAGTTTCTCTGATTCCAGACCTGGGAAGCGGTGTGTTTTGAGTGTGAACAATATTTAATCTCTTGTCTCGTGGAACTGATAAAATAACGATGTGAAACTTCGGTGTTACTGAAAACTACATTTCGACAATACCGGGAATTATCGCCTGTACATTTCATCTTTTGTAGGAACCTATCGGATTCAGTCTTCAACATTCTCAATGATCGATTATCCACAGTCTCTGGGGATATAGAAGAAAAGATTTCAACTCAATCTCAGTATCCACACCTCAGTCCAGTATGTGAAAAGATTTCCTGTTGTACATGCGGTGCTGTTCCTCACCTACCTTTGCCATTGCGTTTTTTGCTTTTTATATCGCGTTGTTTTTTCACATGGTCATATAGTGGTTCGTACTCTGTGTTGCGACTGCAGCAAACCCCGCTCATTTCCGAGGAATGGCATGGCACATTTGTTTCATGTTATGCGACGTAACCTGTGTGAAACAAACACCGAAATGAATTAATCCATTTTTAACGGGAAAATCATCTCCAAGGTGATGATTTTATTCCTTCAGTCTGCTCTCTGACGTCATTGCGATTCATATATCAGGATTCCAATTCAATCAATTTTGGAGACTTCGCTCTCTTTCACAAACACTATCCCCCCTTTCTGTCAGTCCTACCATGTCACTGATGCATTCCACCGTCTAACACTCACTTTCACGTTGACACCATTAAGTCACTGTTGTTCCGTGAACGTGCCCCAATATCACCAGCAGGACCTACAAACCACGTAATGCACTCAGATAAGGTGGTTGCTTGATCAATCCTCACGTATAGTGATTTATTTGAATGGACCAGAGAGTATTGGAGCATCAGGTTCATGAAAAAGGCTCGAGGTGAAGATACTTTATTGGAAAAGACCAGTTTCGGTGGTTTCTGCACATTTGTTTCATATCATCATTCAGTTGTCGCTAGGGTATTGATTACAAGATATGACAGCTATCAAAACAGTGCAGAAGTGATTTGTCAAGATATTGTCTGGATTGAAGAAGCACAGCTATTGAAGTGTTTCGACAGACTGGGATTATTTTCCTGAGAGCAGGGGAGATTGACAGGAGACAAAATTGATATATAGAAAATAATGAGGGGTATGGATTGGGCACATTGAGCGAAATGAATGGAATATCTCAGAACTGACAGAACATAAATCGAAAGCCAGGTTCAGTCAACAACTCACCAGAACAAATGACCAATACCCAGCATGTGCTGGATACATGTGGACAAACAATACTCCACGCAACGAGTGCAGAAAACATTATAAAGGACCAAGCGGAAGGCAAATCGACACCCACATTCATGAAGAACAACTTGCCCCCAAACGCCACCGTGAGGTGTCTCCAGTAGGTGTACTCAGGGCACTCAGACTCTCTGATTCCGTCCCTGTCGCAGTGGAGAGTTTGTTGCTGGAAAAGGACAGCATGTAAAGCAGCATCCAAGAAGTAGGAGAATCAACGTATTGGGTATGAATACTTCATCAGGCTTATACCCCAAAACGTCGACTTTCCTGATCTTCGGATGCTGCTTGATCAGCTATTCTTTCCAGTACCACACTCTCGACTCCGATCTCCAGCACATGTAGTCCTCACTTTCACTTCCGTCTTCAGCAGTGGTTAGTTCTTTGTGTGAGGAAACTGTTGATGTCACCAGTGTAACATTTGATTGCAGATTGAGAAACACAACCAGGTCCCTCGCAGAAAAGAGCATTTCTGTTGTGTTTCAGGTGCTGAGCCGAGCACGGCCTCTGGCAATGTACTTATATGGAGTTTCCTCGCGTTTCGATATGTGCTTCTGTGATCGTACAGTTGTCAGTACTCTGAGATGTGGCTGCAGTCATCTGCGTTTGTAACCCAGTATCGATTGCTGCTGTTTTACGTTGCTCTTCATGTGTGCATTAGTAACACAGTGATGGATCAATTGATATTGTAAACAGCCAGACAGTTGTGGGAAACGTCGAGGTTTTAATGACATTTGTACAATGTTTAGACGTTACCTAGATGCAGGAGTTAAAATCATTGAATTCTTTCATGGAGTGACGAGAAACAGTGAGGGAAATAAGTCACCAGAGCGTGTACGTTACAAGTTCACTCACAGGAAACACAATGCGAAATAAAACGTCCAAAAAATGAAGAAGACAGATAAAGGATGGCAGTAATCATGGATCTCCTTACTTCCACTCCCCAGCTCCCACAATTCCAACTCCTGACTCCACACTGTAACAAATTTTACAGAACCATACACATCAACGTTGGCCAATAGAACGGCACAAGTCTTTTCTTGGTCTTCGTTTATAGTTTCGATTTATAGGTTTTTTGGGGGGAAAACATCATTCATTGCAACCTTTCGGAAACGAGGTTATACTGTTTTGTCCGAAAAAAAATTACACAAAACTTTGCGTCAGGCACAAGAACTCCTAGATTCTTTTGTGCTTCAAGTTTTTTTCTATTTTCCCTCTATTTTAACAGTGTTCTGCCTTTTGACTCTTCCAACCTGACTCTCTCAACATGAATGTTGAAACTTTATTGCTGGAACAGCAGAGCAGGTCAGGCAGCATCCAGGGAACAGGAGACTATTACAAGGATGCCTTCCTTGAAGAAGCTCTCTGCCTCTCTCTATATACAAGGATGCCTTCCTTGAAGAAGCTCTCTGCCTCTCTCTATATGCTGCCTGACCTGCTGTGCTGTTCCAGCAATAAAGTTTCAACTTTGATCTCCAGCATCTGCAGACCTCACTTTCTTCTCTCAACATGAATCTTCATCTGCAAAGTGTTTCCCCAACTCACTCAAACTATTTATACACCTTTGCAGATTCCCACGTCCTCACCACAACATGCTCTCCCATTATTGTCTATCGTCAGCAAACTTGGGCACATTTCACAATGCCACTTGCTCCATGCTATTAACAGAGAGATAAGTAACTGAAACCGTAAATATACCCAATATTGACAGACCTCTCTGTTGTAAGTAAGTACACGTATTTGCTCCCTGAGAATGTGACAACAGCCTCCTCATCTGTGTCTTAATTGGGTAAACGCTTCTCCTTTTTTAGGACCTCCAGTCCGATACTATCCTGGATAGCAATCAGAGCAGAACAAACGCTAAATGTAAGGCATAATCTCACTTGCGTCTCCAGTGTCAGTTCTAAGTATTTGAAGCAGTTTCTTTTTAACTTCTGGTTGAACAAACTGCCCGGATTGGCACATTAAATTTGAAAACGACACATCTGCTTCAAATTTTCTTCAGTGCCTAGAACACAGATAGTGATATTAAGGCACTTTAAAATACTATGAAATCTTCATTTCTCGATCCATTACATTATTACTCATCTCTCTGGTCATAAAAGTGCATGTTCCCAAGCACTCTATCTCTCATTAATATGTGTCGTTCAATCCAATTTCCTATCAGCCTCCTCCATTCTAATCACTTACAGGGGGACCCCAAATTTTGGAGTCATTGCGCAGACAGAACATACCGAATAGTGTACTCACGTTTTCTCTTGGAAGCACCAATTTAAATATTAAGCAGCATCTCCGGGTAATAGTTGTGGCTGAGTGGGTAAGGCGATGTATTAGATATCTGTGAGGTGTTCCCCGCGCAGGTTTCAATCACAACTACGATTCCTTCACTGTTGATTTTAAATGACTTTCAGGTGGATACGTAATCCCTCAAACTACAGGAAACACGCCTCAATAACCCTACATTTTGTCAGGTCTGCTCATTTGTTGACATGCAGGAAACTTGAGTTGTGAACCGGAAACTGACCTGACTCAAAACGTTCGCTCTGTCCCTCCAGTCACAGATAATGCCAGACCTGTGTATTTTATTTAGAATTCGCAGAGTTTATTCGACACAAATGCTGCTTTCAATTAAATGTCCTCAATCCCAGTCATCTGGGGAGTTGAACTGGTCAGAGGCAAATGTTCCTCCTGATCATCAACTCTCCCATCCCCATTGTTCCCTCCGACATCGTTTTAAACTTCCTCAGGATATCTCCCATTAATTTTATTTGCTTCAAAGAGACCGTTCGCAGAGACGGGAATGTCTCCACAAAAGACGTCGTTGAGCACGGAGTTGGATGTTCAGAGGAAGTTGGAAGTGTGGCAGGGACAAAAACAGGCAGAGACGAGACTTGAAAGTGCTTCGAATTTGCGTGTGTCGGTTATTTTTAGTGGTAAATGTTTGTTGAACGGTATCCTGTCAGATCCCAGGAGTCGCAGGGATCTGTTTGGGTGGAATTTGGAAATTTAACGTTACACACGAGCAGTGCTTTGGACTATTTCAGCTCAGTTTCCATTTCATACCCCAGCTCACACCAACGGTTCACATTTTCTGTGGAATTGGCTACTGTTGCATGTGAAGCTTTCTTTTCTAGAGAAACTTGCAGACTTGAAACACATAACGCTGACTCTTCAGTCTCTGTCGGGAATGTGCTGGTGTGTCTGCCTGTGCGAGTGAACAGGAGAATAAGTTCCTCAACGGGGTTACAACGCAGTATGACCATGTCAATTTTCAGTCCCATTGTTGTGTCATTTAAGATCACAGAAAGAATATCATTGACATTTGCCCTGGAAACATCAAAACACGTCTGCGTATGGGCCAAATGCTACAAACAGGGACGAGAATATATGGACGTCTGATGACTTGCGCTGCACGGTGGACGAATGTTCCTATTCTCCCACGCTTTTAAATTTCGAAGACAGAGAGAAATTGATCTGACGAGAAACCCTTTTTAAAAATCTAACATGACCTTTTGTACTGTCCACTCTACTATCACCCCTGACGTCATCTGAAAACTCACTGACCATGTTTTCTGTATTTTCATCTAAATCATTTGTATGAATGTAAAACGGAAGTGGGCTCAGCATTTATCCCTATGGAACGCAGCTGGTCAAAGTCTTCCAGTCTGAGAACAACCCTCCACCACCGTTCCCATCCAACTACCATTAAATTAATTTTATATCTTATCTGAAAGCTCACCTTGAATTCGCTGTGATCTAACTTTAAAAATTAAACGACCATGTGGAACCTTTTAAAAGGATTTATTAAAGTCCAACTGAACAATGCCGACAACTCAGTCCTCATCAATATTATTGGTTACGTCCTCAAAACAACCAACCATGTTTGTGAGACACAAATTACATCGCACAAAACCATACGGATTAACCCTATTCATTACTCGTCTCTTAAAATGCTTATAAATCCTATCATTCAGAATTGCTACCAAAAACTTTGCCACGAGCTTAGCCAGCCTCACAGGTCTTTGGTTTTCAGTTTTCTCCATTCATCCCTTCCTCAACAAAACCGCCCCCAAATTATTCGGCACATCACTTGCAGTAATCGATGATGCAAATATTTCTAACAAGGGCCCAACAGTTTAGTTTCCTGATTTCCCACAAAGCCCTGGTTGCACGAGATCAGATCCCAGAGAAATATCCAACTTTATATTTTCCAAGTCCTCCAGAACTTCCTCTTTTCAATGTGAACTACTTTTAAAACATCAATGTTGGTAGCCGCCATTTTCCTCTCCATAGTATAAACTAATGCGAAATCAACTTTTAATATCTCTCCCATCTGCTGACGTCCAAGGCAAATGTGAGATCTTACATCTTTCAGGGATCCTATTTGGTCTCCAGATCTGAATGTAATTATAAAATCTCTTTTGATCATCCTTAACTTTATGCGCTAAAGCGATCTAATATGCTCACATTGTTTTCATGATTTCCTTTGAATATCGCTCCTGCACGCCTTATATTGTTCAGAGATTGACTTGAGACCGCATGTTTACATGGATACTGCGATTTTAAAAAAAAATAAGTTCTGAGACGACAAGTCCTTCATCCCTGAGATCAACGTTGTTCTAATAGCATCCCGACAATGTGGGAACAGGCAATTCAGCCCAACAAGAAGACATGAACCATGCGAAGATCATTTTACTCAAACTCACACCTCTCCCCGATTCCTGTAACTCTGCATTTCCCATGGCCAAATGACGTCATATCTTTCCTATGTTGAGGAAACCCAGGAAGACACGGAAAGAGTGTGCAAGTGCAGAAAGTCGCCCGAAGATGAAATTGAACCAGTGTCGCTGAGGCTGGAATACAGCAGTGCTCACCACTGAGTCAACCACTGTAAACCTTGTATCCACCACTCATAATATATTTTCCCTTAGACATGGGTCCAAAACCTACTCCCGATTAGCCAAATACATCTGACGAGAGCCTCTTATCGTGTCTATTGCAAACCTCTGTGGTTGGTTTTTAACTCACGTGAATGAATGCTGACATTGTATTTACCCTCCTAACAGCCAACAGAACCTGCATGTTAAACATAAGAGAAACCTCAACTCGATCTCTCAAGTGCCTTTAAACTGTAGATCTCTGAAGCCTTTCCCCATCACAAAATGGTCGAGGCCTCGAATCATTCCATCACTTTATGACCTCACTCTTTTTCACACAGTGTTCTATCTGTAACATTTTTTATCCAAGCACTCAGCCCGTCCACGTCATTCTGCAGCCTGTCCGCCTCCTCTATACGATCTGTCCTTTCACCTGTCATTGTGTATTCTGCAAATGGACCAACAATTCTGGAAAACGTCCCCTTTACCCAACTGTCTGCAATCCGCCTGTGAACCAAAACTCAGGCCATGCCCGTAGTTTGCCCCTAATACCAGAGATTCTTATTTTGCATCTTCCGATACTGCACCTTTACAAATGCCTGTTGGAAATTCAAGCTGATCACATTCACAGAATAGACGCTTTCTCACTTGCGCATTATCGCCTCATAAAATTCTAATACATTTATCCTTGAGAACCTATTCTGATGCTTCAAGTACTACGTAAACCCATCCTTACATTGACCTCTCATGCGTTATTAAATCCAAAATTGATGTGTTTGACATTTATCTAAAATACTAAAACGTTGCTTTCAGTCCTGAATGTCATGAACAACAAAGTCCATTCGCAGTTGAGATATGTGAACTTGCGCTGTGTCAGTAGGCTCGATGAGAGAGTGAATTCCTTCCCCCAGTGGATCTCTCTGCTCTCTCAGCAGGGTCGATGAGTGAGCTAACGGTTTTTCTCAAATGAAGCAGGTAAATATGTTCTCCCCAGTGCAAACTCGCTGGTGTACTGAGAGTTGAGATAATCGCCTGAACGTAGTCCCACAATGAAAACCGTTGAAATGTCTCTCATCTTGTGAAAATATCGATGGAAGTTCAGTCCTGCAGAGACTGGGAGCACATTTCACACATTAGATATTTG
>NC_057717.1:31892794-31893597 GCF_004010195.1 Chiloscyllium plagiosum
AAGCTCAGATGGAGAAATGAATCCTCACATGTCTATCGTCTCACCTAAATATGACTGCAGTTGTAGTTTGTGAGCTCTGATGATAGCAGAAGCCTTGTCCACACACACAACAAGTGAACGATTCTCTCCCACTGTAACCAGAGCCTTTTCATTCCATGTTCTATCTCTGATCAAGTTCTATTTGGATTAAAATGCGCGATTTGATCAGATCATGGTGGAGTAATAGTTGTTTTCTTGAAATCTTCCCCTTCTAATATGCTCCGAAATTGATATTTTTAAAAATCAAAAGAATGAGAAAGAGTCTCTCACAGACTCTGCATTGTGCATGAAGATAGGGATTGAAGTTAAGGGGTTTAGACATCAACAATTTGAAGGGAACTCTGCCAGAATCTTTCATAAACACACCCTCCACGACTGAGAAGGAGCAGGTCAACGGGTGGATGTGAACACCATCAACTCCCTGTTCACTCGAGCTCAAACACAGTCCGGAGTTGTCTGACATCCTCTCCATTGGAGCAGACATTTCCTCTAACTGAATCATGGAAGGTGAGGCCTCTGTCTTCAATCCCCAGCACAAATCCACTGAGTAGAGAGTGTGGTCTTGCTAAAGCACAGCAGGACAGCCAGCATCCGAGGAGCAGGAGAATCGACGTTTTAAGCAAGAGCCCATCATTTGAAATGAGGCTTGTGATCCAAGGCGGTAGAGAGACAAATAGGAGGAGGCATGGTAGCTAAGAATGTGATAGGTGGGTTGAAGTGGTGGTAATGGTGATAGATCGGAGAGCAGGGTGGAGCGGATCGGC
>NC_057717.1:31894097-31895420 GCF_004010195.1 Chiloscyllium plagiosum
TTTTCCTCATACCATTTTTCATTCTTTGGCCTTGTCATCACAAAATCACTCCTGAATGCCTCTGAAGGTTATGTGGGCTTCTGCTACACCCACTCTGACAGGCAGTGGGCTCCAGCTTCAAATACCAGCTCGCTGATTAGGTTTTATTGCGTAAATCTTCAACTCTATCTGTCTTTAAACTTAAATCTGTGCTCCGCGGTGATCAATCAAGATCTTTTAGTCGACCCGATCCATAGCCTTCATTATTTTGTATTTTAATAACGTCTTTTCAAAGTCTCCTCTACTGTAAGAAACATGAAACCAGTCTGTCCAATATTTCTCCACAAATGAAACTCTTCAACAAGCCAATATCCTGTTAAATCTCTTTGGCACAGTTTCCAGTGCTATGATATCCCTGCTGTAAACTGATTTGCAGAACTGCACACAATACTCTGGCTCGACCAGAATGAACAAATGAAATAAATGACGCAGAAAGCCACACAAACTGTCCTTTTCCAATAAATTCCCATTTGTTAAATACTGCACTCTGTTCTTTTCCTGAGCATGATACTCCAATAATGTCTGGTCTATGTCAGTAAACCTGCTATATGATGTTTAATCTCACAGCCAAGCATCCTAATCGATGGGCTGTTTGGAATTTCCCGACGATGGGATTTGGGCGCATGCACCCAGCAACAGTGAATGCAACAGCGCAGACTGAAAGCTGTTAATGTGTGTTTTAGATTGTACAATGTCTCAGTGAATTTGGAGGAATGATACAAATGTTGTTTACTGATCGTGGAAGGGAGAGAAATCTCCGTGAAAGGTTTCATCTGAATCCTATTCCATGAAACGCTGTGATGTGTGAAAACGCGTACTTAAAGGCAAAAAATCATCACTTCGAAGAGTATTTACATGTTAAATATGACTGATTCATACCCGCATTTGCTACGCACATATTACTTGGCATAAAATGGAAATTTGCCCATTGCTGTGACTCAGATTGGAACAGAGGTAAAAAAAAAACGACTGCAGATGCTGGAAACCAGATTCTGGGTCAGTGGTGCTCGAAGAGCACAGCAATTCAGGCAGCATCCGAGGACAGGCAAAATAAACGTTTCAGGCAAAATCCCTTCGTCAGGAATAAAGGCAGAGAGCCTGAAGCGTGCAGAGATAAGCTAGAGGAGGGTGGGGGTAGGGATAGAGTAGCATAGAGTACAATAGGTCAGTGGGGGAGGAGATGAAGGTGATAGGTCAGGGAGGAGAGGGTGGAGTGGATAGATGGAAAAGGAGCTGGGCAGGTCGGACAAGTCCGGAGAAACTAGGATGAGGTGGGGGAAGGGG
>NC_057717.1:31896504-31901092 GCF_004010195.1 Chiloscyllium plagiosum
AGGGATTTTTAGCTTCTTTCATATTTTTCAGTTTCCTTCGATTTCGTGCAGTTGGTTAAAGTAATTAACACAACAAAAATTAACGGAATTATCCAATGTTGTGATTCAGCTCGGGTTTTCGTCGCGATGTTGGGGAAAATGCAGGAAATGGAAATGAGTGATTTTCAGATTAGCAATGTTCCCACTCAATGGCTGAGCAGACAACGGATGAATGGAAGCTTCATGTGAAGCGACAAGTTATCTTTACAAATCTTGCCAATTCACATCGTGGGTGTTATTGTAGTGAAGCAGCAAAATTGGTTATCTTGACAGGTCGTTCAACTTGTGGACATGGCTGCTATTGCGCATGTCCATGTGAACATCACAACTCTGCGGCATGCAACGACAAAGCTCCCACGAGGACAGTGATGCAATGGATATTGTGTCTGATTCCGGATTAGGAAATTGTAGGTATGATTCTGAAAAGGGGCGACAGCAAGACTGGCAAGCTTCAAACACACTTGCGAAAAGTTGTTCTGAAGCTAGGAGTACGTTTGAATGCCTGATATGCAGGAGTGGGAATCTCTTCAGTAGATGACCCCGAAAACAACGCAGTCATTTTCCTCCCTCCATCATCGAAGTGCCATGTTGATGTGGGTGCATATTTCGACAGTGATGGATTTGCAAGTACACTGATTGCTGGAGAATTTACAAAGTAACATTTGTTTTAGAATAAACAAAACTCACTGAGTTGGTATGAGATAAAAACCCATTTTTCAATTCTGCAATTCACTTAAAGTATACCTCGAAACATATCAAACTCAAATCCTAATTGTATTGAGTAATATAGAAAATCTTTAAAGCAAATAAACACAATCTGTCGCTTTGGGCATTAAAGCCTGGGGCAAAATTGAACAGTTAGGAAAAGAACTACCAAGAACAGCATAGAAATACATCGCTTGAAAAATGCCTCTTTTAAAAGGTACCTTTTCGATGCAGAAATTTCTAAGAAGAAGATAAGAAGACGCAGGATTATCCAAATAGAAGCAGTAAAGCTGCCTGCTTTCGAGGTAAGAAGGTTGGTTTTGTAAATGTTAATTGGGACTTTCATCAGATGAGCAATATAGAAGTGAAGATAAAAGATAGGCTTCAGGAGGTACCTTTTCGACCAGTAACTGAAGACGCAGAAATTCCTAAAAAGAAGATAAGAAGACGCAGATTATCCAAATAGAAGCAGTAAAGCTGCCTGCTTTCGAGGTAAGAAGGTTGGTTTTGTAAATGTTAATTGGGACTTTCATCAGATGAGCAATATAGAAGTGAAGATAAAAGATAGGCTTCAGGAAGAATTTGTAAATCGTGGCTAATTAATTATTCTGTTACATTTTGAGAAATAAAGTTGTTAATTTTAATATTAAGTAGTTCTTGGCTACTCGGATTGTTTCCGGATGACTGCAAGGGTTAAATCTATTCATTGTACCTGGTTTTAAATTAAGCATGAGTATTTACCCGTGCCGAAAGAGAAGAGGAAGATGAAATGGTCCGACAAGCAACTTGTGGGCACCTTACCTTTACCAAACCCAAATACCCAATTGCTGCGGCTTTTGGAAATATGAAGGAAACAAAAAAATAAGACCTGTCTTAGCTTTCAAAATCTTGAGAAACTCATTTGAAGCCGAAACAGAGGATAATCAAGGGTGAAATGTCCGGTTGAGGAGGGACTATCGAGGCAACTTCACCTCCGTGAATAACCTTGGAAATTGCCTATGATGTTCTTGGCGATATTAGTTGATTCGGAACATTGAAAGAACTCCTGTCACAGATGCTCTACATTTTTTTTTGTCTGTGTCAGGAACGAAAAAGCCGTCATTGCCCGATGGGGAAATCAAAACTGGATGCCGAGCTGAAGACACGGAATCTTAAGTCTTAGACCACAAGTGATGAATGTTGCAGTGCGATGCCCGGGTTGGTCGACAGCCTTCAAGCTCCTTAAAACAATCCTTATCACATTTTCCATCACCTGGCCTGTATGCCTGAGCATCACAAATTCACATCTGAATACTTCTGAAGGTTATATGTGTTTCTGCCTTTGCGTTCCATTCCAGTGATTTCCCAATTCAACCGCCCTCTGTTTAGTAATGTTTTTGTCTGTCTATTGCATGTCAGGAACAAAGAAGCCTGTGTTTTCGGAGCGGGAAAAGGAACTCAGGCTGCTGTGCCACCTGCCCGAAACGTCGATTCTCCTGTAGCTTGGATGTTACCTGACCTGCTGCGTTTTTCCAGCAACACATTTTCAACTCTGTCGTTTGTACCGACTGAACTCTCTCATCATATGAAATAGGTACATTTGTTACATCAGTTGCTTCCTGTCCTTCTAAATGATCTTCCACAATTTCTTGTGAAGACAAGCAGAAATGGGGTACTTCAAGAGAACTTTGAGTTTACAAGGCCAGTGTTCTAACCACTGAGCTTCAGAACCAGTGCATTACCATGTGAGAGAGATGAACTCATGCGTGATAAACTGCAAGGTAATACATGGATCAATAGCCTATGTGTCATAGACCAAGCAAATGTAACAAAACCAAGACAGTGTCGAAGGAATCGAACGAAAAAGGGGAGAATGCAATGATAATTTAGATAGTATACAAGAAGATATTCCCGGATAATCCGTTCTTTAGGACTCATTGCTTTCACTGCTACGGTCTATTAATAGTTAGCATTTATAATAATCAATAGCAAATACCCTCTGATCTTTCGAAGACGAATTATGCTGTGGATCCATCAGGATCACCTCCCTGCATGTGACAGTCCGACAACAGCAATATCGGCTGCTGTTGCCACGTGCACTCGTCTTAAAAAAAGAACAGATGGGATGGCAGAATAAGGGATGGTCAGTGGTCGTTTGTGACAGGTGAGCGTGGACCTCGTGGAGCCAAGCTCAGTGTGGATGCTGAAGACTGGTTATTCTGCTTACCCTGTTACACTGATCACACGGATCAATCACCCAAAGTGGCTCTACTTTGTTTCACGTCCTTTGTATATCTCACCTCGGTTTAACTTGGCAAAATTTAACGAAGTCAGATTTGCAGATTCATATTTTTACACAATTAATTTTAGAGGCAGAAAGAGACATTCATCCCAAGTCTGTTCCGCGATTTAGCGAACCCATATTGGTATTGATAATACTGAAATGCACATTCATGCATTTCTTCATAACCCTTCATAACTTTACTGAGTAAAAATGTGTCGCTCTCAGCCTTGAATACACGTTATGAGCCAGACCCTACAGCCCATGCTGTACAGAATTCCACGGAAAGTGAGGATGGTACAGTAATAGGGTGTCCATCTGCCAGATTAGAAAGAACAGGGAGTTCCACTCCAGTCGGTGGAGGAACGAAAGGACATGGGACAGACAATGCAACAGGTTTAGATAAGCAAGGGAAGATGTGGAAGTGCGTTCATAGTCACACTATTATTCGGCGCTTCTCACATTCCAGTCACTTAATCTGTAATAATTTACATCATTTCGCTCGCAACCAACCTGTTCCTCACGATTGCATAAACACTGCATCCTCCACACTTCACATCACACTTCACATCATACTTCACATGTGATGAACCGATATCTAGACTAAAAACATGAACTTTCTTTCTCTCCGTGTATGCTGGCTAACCCGTTGTGATTTCCAACATTTATTACTTTCAGTACGGATTGCAGCATCTGCAGGAATTTTCTCCTGAATTATTTCTCATCTCTGTCTGAAATGTGCAACCACCATTCTGATTTAAACACTCTAGTAGTAGGCTGCCCCAGAAGTGAACCAACTTTTCTGCATTCAAGAAGTTAAATCTTCAACAAACTTGGATGTTTCAATAAAAAGTTTGTTTTGTTTGTTGTAGTACTGTGTAGGTGCAGGGCAAGGCAATGGATACCAGCCTTTCCACCATTGGCGTTCATCTCTGTTGTGAAACTCTCACTGACTCCGGCAGAGCCTTCCCTTTACTGTCTTTAATTACAGGAATTCATGTTTATTTTTCAGATTTTGTACAGGAACAATTGATTCTCATTCGCTAACTCGGAATTAAAACCAGAACATAGCAGTGAGAGTGCTGATTCCTAACAACTGGAGTACCAGTGAAGGCTCGTGCAATGCTAGCAACTTCTTGACACTGTTATTGTCTTCTTGTTCAAATGCAAATTCATGACGAATCACTGAGTTTTATGAGTAATGGGACAATCTCTTTGGCACATTATATCAGTGCCAGTCATCTAAAATCACACCTCTGAACACAGATTTCAGCACTTGGCCTTGTATGTTCTAATGTTGTATTGCTCATCTAAATAGGTCTTCCTTGACTTGAGGGATTCCATGGGACGAACAGAATTCACTTAATCACTGACAGGAAACGTTGCTGTTTGTTGGAACATGAACGCTAAATTTTCCTCCTTGTAGATATTTCTGAAAATCAAACTCTTTCTCGGAGCATTTTTCCATTTTTCCTAATGATGCCATCAGTTTTGGATTAAATTCGCCAGGCAACTACGAATGACTCGCCTTTGCATTCCCTCTGCTCATCTGTCGTATACTGTCCCTCAAAGTAAACAACCAGC
>NC_057717.1:31901935-31905119 GCF_004010195.1 Chiloscyllium plagiosum
ACTAGATGTGGTAAAGACACGGCAGGTCTGTAAGTATTTATAAAGAGAAATCAGCGTCAATGTTTCCGTTTCGCTGAACTATGGAAGCAAAATGTTGACTCAGAGTTTTCTTCACAGATGCAATCAGACCTGCTGAGTAATCGACGGAGTTCAGCTTCTCGTGCTGTGCTCTGCTACCTGTGAAAGCATTACATGGCGCTTTGGCTGATGTGATGCATCTAATGTGAATCTGAATCAATATCCATTTATTGCTCCGTTTCATTTCTGCTGTCCTTGACCAACTCTCTGTCAAGATCTTTCTTCCATTATCTCCGAGAATGCCTTCAACTGTCTTAGATATTTTATTATTCAATCTATTGACTCTCTAGATTAGTTTTTTGTTTACAGCTGAACGTAGTATCCATAATGTAAGTAGTTATTCACCAAGAAATGGAGAAGGGCCTGCGATTTGTGTCAAAATCAATAAAAATTAAATGACATCATTATGATTCTATAAAACAAATTTCCGCACCAATCAAATTATGAGATAATATGGAGTTTACAAAATATTGACTGGCCAAATATGTAGTTTTCAAAGCATATTTTACAGTGCAAATCTGAGGTTGAGACAGAGGGAAGGTTAGTGAACATGTGTCACCATTCATGGCCTTCATAGCCGAAGGATTAATGAACCAAATGTGTAACAGTTAAAATCGACAATTCTCAGGAAGTTAGAATTACATGTAACGCAGATAAATGAAAGGGCATCTGTAAAAAGAAATCAATACCTGAATATGCGAATCGCTGGCTGCGTTAGCAATTATTTACCTGGCTTCATTGTACTTGAGAGGGCTGGAAGCCCGAGGATATTACAGGTCTGGGTCGAGAGCAAATGACAAAGAGATTTGAATAGAAGGAAGTGAAGTTAAAATGCATCTGTCCGAATACGAGTTGGTGGGTGAACCGGAAGTGATTCGAATCCTGACAGAGGAGCAGGGTTTTGGATGATGTGTAAGTTTTGGATGAGTGAATAACCTGTGAGTGAATAACCTTCCCTTAAAACATTGTTGGATTTCTAGAGAACAGATAAAGCTGGTAAAAATGAGAATGTACATTGATTGAAACCTCATTCAGATGCAGGAAATGGAAGGAACAATGAAACATTAAACAGAACTCAAGTAAACTCATTAATAGAGGCAGCGAAAATCGGACAAGTGCCGAGAGGGAAGGTGGGAGGACGGCTCTCGGTTTATTAGAGGTTAGGTCCACGGAGAACAAAAGAATTCATGAGAGTTTCAGCAGCAGGTGAACAGAACATAGGTGGATTCGGGTTGTGTAACTTAGGTGGGCAGTCTTGGTGGCAATGGTGATATGTGGTTGAAAACTCATTTCCGGGTGAAGCATTTCAGCATGGTTATGACGCGTGTTTTTCACACTCAGATAGTTGTCAGGGAGAGCGATGGATACAACGTCGAGGCATTAGCATTTGTGTTGGAGGCTGAAGAAAGGCCACAATCTTGCCAGAGAGTCATAGTTTCATAGAGATGTACAGCATGGAAACAGACACTTCAATCCATCTGTCCACGCCGACCAGATATCCCAACCCAATGTAGTCCTACCTGCCAGCACCCGGCCCATAGCCCTCCAAACCTTTCCTTTTCAATTTACCGCGCAAATGTCTCGTAAATGTTGGAATTGTACCAGCCTCCACCACATCCTCTGGCATGTCACTCCATTCATGTACCACCCTCTGCATGATAAAGTTGCCCTTTAGATCTCTTTTATATTTTGCCCTCTCACCCTAAACCTGTGCCCTCGAGTTCTGGACTCCCCAATCCCAGGGAGAAGACTTTGTCGATTTATCCAATCCATGCCCCTCATAATTTTGTAAACCTTTGCAAGGTCATCCCTCAGCCTCCGACGCTCCAGGAAAAACTGCCCCAGCCTGTTCAGCCTCACCCCATACCTCAATCCTCCAACCCTGGCAACATCCTTATATATCTTTTCTGAACCCTATCAAATTGCACAACATCTTTCTGATAGGAAGGAGGCACTAATTGCACGCAATATTTCAACAGTAGCCTAAGCAATGTCCTGTACAGCCGCAACATAACCTCCCAACTCCTGCACTCAATACTATGTTCAATAAAGGAAAGTGTACCAAATGCCTTCTTCACTATCCTATCGACCTGCGATTCCACTTTCAAGGCGCTATGAACCTACATCCAAGGTAGCTTTGTTGAGGAGTTTTTTACTCGACCAGGTGTGGACGTCTGACAAGTCAGGATGGTGTGCAAACTGGAGAGAAATCTGTAGACCACTAAGCGGCACGGTTGCTCAGTGGTTAATGCTGATGCCTCACAGCAGTCGAAGCCCAGATGTGATTTCAGCCTCGAGTGTCTGTCTGTGGGCAGTTTGCAGATTTTCTCCCTGTCTATGTGGCTTTTCTGCAGGTGCTCTGGTTTGCTTCCACAGTGCAGAAATGTGCAATCTGGTAAATTGCCCATAGTTTAATCTACATAAGTCAGATGCAAATGGGCCTTGGTGGGTTATTCTTTGGAGGGTGGGTCTGAAATTGTTGTGCTGAAGTGTGTGCTTCCACACTTTAGGGAATCTCACCTGACCGAATCAAACTAAAAGTGATGGTGTTCACATCAACCTGCTGCGCTGCTGTTTCTCGGTGGTGGGGAGGGAGTGCTTGGAAGCTTCTGACGACGCTCTGGTCAGGTTTTGGGTGTTTGTATTCCATCTCTTTCAGTCGCTACCTTCACATAGAAGACAGAGTCTTGAGAGACATTATCTCTCAGTCTCTTGTTCTTTTGTTTGACATTAATTTCACGGATATTAGAAGGGAAAGACTTACAAAACATGATATGATGTGGTTGTCAATTTTATCAAAAATGATACGTGATCAGACATTGAACATGGAAGTAAACATCCAATTTACAGTAGGAGAGAAACCGTATGCGTGTTGTGCGTTTGAGCAAACGTTTAGTCAATCATCAGAGCCACAAACCACAAATGCAGTTACTCTCGGGAGGAAACTGTGCAACTGAAGTGATTGTGGGGAAAGATTCATTTTCGCAAAGGGGCTGGAACCTCATTGATGGAGTCACAACTGACCAGTGTATGGGAATGGATCCACTCAGTCATCTCACATGCCGCATCAGCAGCTCGTTCACACTGACACAGACCATTCGAATAC
>NC_057717.1:31906353-31908536 GCF_004010195.1 Chiloscyllium plagiosum
AAAGGGAAAAGGCTTCCAAAATCGGAAATGCTGAAACATTTGTGAGATTTAGTTCAGTATTCTCTTAATGTTGATATGTAGGTAATTTGAGAGTTCATGTGAGATACTTCTGCTCAATCACGATAATCAAAAGAGATTCTACAAGGGCATTACAAGCAAAAGAATAATTAGCGCCTTTTGGTGGTGTAAATACTTATATTTGTGTCGAATCGCAGTAGATGAAAGAGATACAAAATGACTGTCTGACAGTTTTTACATTCGATTTTTGAGAACTCAAATAGATGTTTTAAACACAGTTCACAATTTTAAAGAGGAAAAGTTGGATTTATTTGAAAATAAACGTTTGGATATTTGTCTGGAATCAGACTTCGTGTATCCCAGGACTTCGTGGGAGGCTGTGAGCAAAATAATTTATCATCTATAACCACAGGTGAATTGCCAAATAGCTGAGGATTACCCAATGTTGTGCATTTATTTAAGAAAGGTTGCACATAGAAACCCGTGAACTACAGGACTGTGAGTCTAGCTTTGGTGGTGGGTAAGTTATCGGAAGTGATTCTAAAAGACAGGACTTTTTCGCATTCTGAGTTTAAAAAAATATATTCAGCATGGTTTTGGGTGAGGGAAATTGAGTCTCACAAACGTGATTGTATTTTTGAGAAAATAAATGAGAAGATTTATGAGGGCAGAGCCGTAAAATATTTTTCACTTGGACATTCGTAATTCCTTTAACAAGGTTCCACATGGTAGATTTATTCTTCCAGTTATGTCACATGTGAATCAGGGTGAGCTTTTCAGTTGGATATAAAATTGATCTGATAGCATGAGACAGACACGGAATGTGACGGTTGATTCTTTTTCAGAATGGAGGATTGTTCGCAACAGTCAATAACAGGGATCGGTGCTGGGTCCACTTCTGCTCGTCCGTTTTATATAAGTTATTTAAATAAAAATATGCCAAGCATGGGAAGTAATTTTGTAGATGCCAGCAAAATTGGTGGCAGAGTCGACTGTGAAGAAAGTTGTCTGAGATTGCAAAGATCAATATGTGACTCGACGAAGGATCAGCAGCCTGTGTTTAATTAGGATAAATGCGATGATCAATACTTAGACAATTAATAGTGTGCATTTGGATCATGTTGTCCAACAGAATACCAAAGGGTTCAGGCGCATAATTATTTGAAGTTTGCATGACATGTAGATCGGGTGGTAAAGGAGATGTTTATGATGCTCAGTCCGTTGAGAATAGGAGTTGGTACGTCATCTTGTGGTTGCACAGGGCGTTGGTGAGGCATTGCATGGAGTCGTATTCTTGAGGAAGAATATTATTAAGGTGGGGAAGGTGCAGTAATGAAGGTTTTTGTTGGGAATGGAGATTTTGTATTTAATGGAGCAGCTGGAAAGACTGGGACTCGTTTTCAGTGGGGTGTTCGAGACTGAGCGGTGACCTTAGACCAGTTTATAAAGTGTTAAATGGTATAGACAACGTAAATGGCAGATTCGTTTTACATTGGATGACGAATTTCAAAATTAGTGAATAAACTTTTAATGTGAGAGGAGTAAGATTAAAAAAAGGCTTGAGAAGGCTCGATAGATGTTTGTCATGCAGTTATGTTCCCCAATTTATTGTAACCTTTTCCTCCTTCTGCCATCGTGATTTACTCTATTCAGATTTTATCCCCTCGACTCAGAATCAACTCTGTCAATCCCGATCTGAATGATGAGTTCTATCATTGCATTTTTCAATCTCAACAAGAGCTCTCTGACAGCTAAATTGCCAACTATTCCCTTTTCATTACACAAATAAAGTTATCTAATTAAAGTTGCCAGAGCCCCACAGACAATGGGACAACTGCCTCACTTGTGAGACAGAGACGACTGATGGTGCTTTACCCTAAGAGTCACTGATCTTCAAGCAAGGGTCAAGCATAAAAAGCTGAGACTTTCAGGGCGACCTTTGCTGGTGCGGGGACTGAATGCGTGGTATTCGTGTTACTCTGATTCATAAATCAACCGTCCACACAATTGATCTAACCCACTTTCAAACAACATGCATTACTGGGGGGGAGGGGGTGTGGGGGATCAGGATGCTGAAACACTAGTCATGACAGATTTGGTGGGCTTCTTTCGTGGGGTAGCGTGGCCCAGCGGTCTGTGGCGCTGGATCTAAGCACCAGTCTCTA
>NC_057717.1:31908810-31915987 GCF_004010195.1 Chiloscyllium plagiosum
GCTGAAATGAAATTAACTGATTCAGAAGGTTCTGATGGAAAACATAGGGAACTTTCACTGAATGTTTCACAACTCACATGGAAAATGATCTTCTTGTGTGCCCATGCGGGTTGACGCAACAGACAGCTTATTCTTGGTAAATGGTATGGGAATGGGGTTGGGCAGTGCTGGGAGTATTTAGTGCTGGACGAAAGTGATCTGTGGGAGCGAGTCAGTCAAACATTCCAAGAGCAGGGAGAGCTGATTGGTCGAGGATAACTCTCCCATTTTCTGTTTCTGTAACAAACATAGCATTTGCCCTAAAATATCAGCATGTCTGTCAGCATCTTTTTTCATGTCCATCTCCCTCTGCCTTTCTGCCCTCTCCATTTCTATTGAATATCTCCTGACTTCCAACTTTATCCTTAGCTTCTCTTTTATTATTTACTCTATGGCCGTTTTGACAGTCTCAAGATTTGTTACAGACATATCCCATCTCAACATGTTGAGCAGCTCTGACGGGAGGTCCTCGAACTGAATAAATAACTCTGTTTCTGTCACCTTACGTACCTGATAGCTAGAGACCGGAAGGTAGAGGAGGCCACATAGGCCTTTCAGTCCAAGTAGTCTGTTGCACCAGGTAATGATGGCAGATGTGAGTCTCAACACCAATCTACAGCATTCTCCCTGCAATGCTCACTCTACCTCCTTTTAGAATCCAGTGTGGTTTCCAACGTGGGTCTGAACCCGGCCCCCTCCATATGTATTGGCAGCTTGTTGCAATGTCTCTGTGTGTGACCGAGTTTGGTATGATGCCAGCGTAGCAAACACGATCACTCGTGAGAAAAGCACTTACCGCTTTGGTTGTGGTGGGGGGGGGGCGGGGACAGTTAAATCGGGTCACTGGCCCCGCTGTGTTTCTGTGGGGGAGCGGTTATCACGTTCTCCTCTAAACTGAAGTATCCCTGTTTCCAATTGTCGAGCACAAAAGAATGATAGCTTTGATTCTGAACAAGGGTGGATCTTATTGCTTGCTGGTCTTGCAAGTAAACTTTCCATTGAATGTCCCAGCCCATTCCTCCGCTGTGGTGAAAGCGAATACAAGTCCAATTAATTGTTGTCTACGATTCTATTCGATATCTATTCTTCCTTGTTCTGAATTCGCACGGAATTTTCCAGCACGGACGGTAAGTATTTTTAAGAGAGCAGTCGGCGAGCCCTGATTCTTTCTGTCGAGAAGAAGTATCAGCTTCTGCGAAAGTGGCCGTGTTCAGAGACATTGCTGTTCCTTCCTTATGGGCGACAGGCTTCCAGATTGTTATGGATGGGGATTGATTGCAGTCTCTTCAGCAAACCTCGTTTTGAATTTAGTCGTCCAACACTACTTTAATGGCGAAAAGGAATACAATTCCAACTAATTGCTGCATGAACCTCTTTTTTCAAATTTGTCTGCAGCGGTCCTGAATATGCGCTGGTGTCTGCAGTACTTGTGGCTATCCTGTTTAAGTGGGAAGTTACATGCTTTCTGTCGACTCGGTGCTCCAGAGGATATTTTCCCAACCGAAATTCACATAAGACACGGAACACCCCCGGTTCAATACGAGGCAGCATCATTCTTGTTCCATTGTTACAGGTGGTAGCCTTTTGGATTGACGTGAACAGAGCATCAGTGTTTGATGTTCACATTAGCAAAACTGTGTTTGAATTTTCTCGTCCATATCTGTTGCCTTGGTGAAAGGAATGCAATTATTCCGGATTAATTACTGTGTGAAACTTTGTTATTTTGCCTTCTCCCGTGGAAAGAGTATTGGCGATGATGAAGGGCTTAAGCCAGATTCGTCAATTTTCCTGCTGCTCCGACTTGCTGTGCTTTTCCAGCACTACTTTCTCTTCTAAGTTTCTGTTCTCCTTCTTCCTAAATATAAGTCGAATTATACACCTCCGATGGTTGTGCTGTGTAAGGCCAATTAACGGGCATTGATCCTTTCTGTACCAGTCATACCGCATTTGCTTTACATGCGAAGGTGGCCTAGATCAGTGTGAAGGGGAACTCTCAATTGCTGATGTCACAGCAAACACTGGATACCGATGTATGGTCTCTGTCAACTGAATTCAAATCTAGAGTAAGAAATGCCTGATTTGGACGCTGTCTGCCGTTTCTCAACCTTTGTGAACCAAAACCTGAAATCCTTAATCAGGATTTGCACAAATTCACGTTTTCGAGTTTTTCAACACAGGGCACATTTGCCGTTTTATTCGGTCAGCGACAGGAATGAAAAGATCTACTTCCTCTGATGAACTGTTTGACTCACACTCTTATATCTTCGCTCTGAAATCTAAGCCATGTTGGAACAGAAAATGAGGAAATACTAGACTTCTTTACAAATGACTTCGTATCAATTTTATTTCCTTCATGTCAGCAACGTCCAAACAGGGAGGAATAGGAATAGGCACATGCAGCTCCGGTGAAACACATCAACAAGAGGAGTTAAACGACTCAGGGGAGAGAGAGAGAGAGAGAGAGAGCAAAGAACGAAAAAAATCACGTTTTTTTCACCTCGAACAAAGAAAAATATAAATACAAAGCAGGAATCAGCAACAGCCCTTCGCTGGAAGGCCCAATGAAGATGTTACCTCGTAGGTTGAAGAGACGTCAGGAAATGAGCATTCCAGCTCAGTGAGCAAACCTACATCCAGATAAATAGGCGAGTGGGTGTGTGAGGCTGTAGTGAGTGGTGCATCCCGAAGATCCTGCTTGAAATGGGGATGGAAAAGACCACCAGTGATGTGATCGATGAGGGCCAGGTCCTTCTCTGACGGTACAGAGATGCGTGAAATGCTGAGACTGGAATCTCCAACCTCACGCGGAGCACCTTGAATTGCTGTAGAGCAGGGAGAATTGTGACATTAGGCTGGAGGATTGAACCGCACCTGGACCAGCTTTTTGACATGGAGCAGCAGGAATTATTGGAATATCAGGCCGGGAGCTCCAACCTCACTTGCTACAATTTTTATTGATATTGAGAAGGAAGCACTGGGACGTCAGGCTGTAAGCTCCAACCTCACCAAGTGCAGTTCTTATTGGCATGGAGAAGGGAACATTTGGACATCATGTTTGGATATTCAAACACACCTGAAGCAATTTCTATTGACATGAAGCAGGAAGCATTGGGACATCTGGCTGAGGGAAAGGATGCTCATCTATTTTAATCTGAAGTGAAATAGTTTTTAGCAGGACACATATTTGAGGACTGAGGAGATATGCTTCCAAAGGTAAATGTCTCAGTATTAAAGATAAATCCTGCAAAAGTTTTACTCGTGGAGGAGTTCAGTGGTTATCTCTGCACTCTCAAAGCGCCATTGATCGGGTTCGATTCCAGCACTGGGCGACTGTCTCTGTGGAGTTTGAACATGCTCCTTGAATATTTGCGGGTTTCCTCCGGGTTCTCTGGTTTCCTCTCATAATATAAAATGGTCACTTGCAATGACCATGTTAAATTGCCGATACTGTTAGGTGCATTACTCAGAGGGGAGTGAATCTTCTGGGTTCCTCTTTGAACAGTCAGTGCGCACTTGATTGTCCAAATGGCCAGTTTCCAGTTTGTAGGGAACCAAATCTGTGCAGAGAGAAACAGGGGCATTTTTACGCTCTGTGACCTTTCTCATATGGCTGACTCTGCACTGAGTTAAATTTACAGAAGCGAGTTTTAGCTTGTTTCATATTATTGAATTTCCTGCGAAGTCGCACAGATCGTTAAAGTAATCTAAAGCGACGAAAATTAACGGGAACATCCATTGTGATTACACTCGACTTTGCCTCGATTTATGGACGAAAAACAGGAAACTAGAGTTGAAATTTATCAGATTAACAGTGATCACATTGAATGCTAGCGCAGATATCTGGTGAATGTCAGCTTCATGGGGGCAGACATATTTCCTTTGCGTCTGTTGCTTCAAAAAGTGGGGGCCATTGATGTGAAGCAGTGACGGTGATTATCTTTGCTGGTTATTCAACTTGTGAACATTAACGTTGTTGTTCATATTCGTGTTGACAACACTGCTTTGCAGCCTGGATACATGCCGTAATGTCCTAGCCAGTGGCACAATGGGTAATGCAACTGTCTACGGGTCAGGAGTTTGTAGGTTGGAATCCTGTTTGGCTCGACAGCAAGGCCATTCGGCTTTACCAAACTGATAACGAGTTGCTGTGAGGCTAAGATGTGGATTTAATTCCTGATATGCAAGTGCAAGAATCCCTTCCACAAATCCGCTGAGTATACCATGGTCACCACAGAAGTGGAATCTGAAATAGTTTGTTCTTACTACTTTGTATTTACCAAACCCAGCTGCTCAATTGCTGCAACTCCAGGGAATGGCAAGGAAACGAAACAAATACCCAATCTCAAGTTTCAAAATTGCTCGGTTGAAGAAGCACAGCTATTGAAGTGTTTCGACAGACTGGAGTTAGTTTCCTGAGAACAGGGGAGATTGACAGGAGAAATAATTGATATGTAGAAAATAATATGGGGTATGGATTGGGCACATTGAGCGAAACGTTTTCCTATGATGGAGGTGTCAATCACCAGTGAACCGGAGATTTAAGGTAAGATGCAAGAACGTTTGAGTAGATGAATATAAAACTTAATCAGACAGCGAGTGTTTGGAATCTGGAACTCACTATCTCCAAGCGTCAGAGCGGCAGAAACCCTAATAACCTTCTGAGGTGTTCACTTGTGAATTTGTAATGCTGATGGCACACAAGGTCAAAGGATGGAAAATGGGATGAGGAGAGTCAACTAGTTATTTTTAACAAGGTTACGAACAAGGAGCTGGGAGCTTGGCTAGCTCTAACCTCCTCCGTAGTGTGATATTTACTATCCTCACCTGTCACGTGGGTGTCCAGAGTTCATTTCCTTGCTGCAGCGGCCCGGACTATTTTGGGGTTTCAAGGTTTGTGTAAAGATTTGTAATTCTAGTGCAGGGTACGGTTGTGGGTAAATTTGGCGGTTTTGGGAAGTTGGTTTGCTGCCGTTTCCTACCATTTCTCGGAGACATCTTCAGGGGTGCTGAGACTCCTGTGAAGCGTGACTGTCCTGTGGCATTTGGAATTGATTTGAGTTCATTTGCACTGCTTTCGTTTGTTGGTTCTGTTATTTCGTTGCAGGTCCCAGTATTTTGGGTTTTGCTCAACGTGCTTGTTGATGGAGTTCATGGATGAGTGTTGTCCTTCTAGAAATTCTCTGGCCGTCCTCTATTTGGCTTCTCCTATTATTTATGTGTTGACCCAGTCCAACTTGTTTTTCCAGTCGACTGTGTGTATTGCGACGAGGAGCAGATCGCCTTTGTTTTCACTGGCTGCTCCAGAAATGCTTTGCCAACAATAGATATTCCCACAGAATCCTTACAGAGAACCAACGTTCGGAGGACATGTTATGACCCGATATACTAAGCACTCTACCTTATATATGAAGAGAATATCTCAGAACTGACAGCCATACTCCTCTCGCCATTCGGATTTATGAGAGAACATAACTCGAAAGCCAGGTTCAGCCAACAACTCACCAGAACAAATGACCAATACCCAGCATGTGCTGGATACATGTGGACAAACAATACTCCACGCAACGAGTGCAGAAAACATTGTAAAGGACCAAGAGGAAGGCAAATCGAGACCCACATTCATGAAGAACAACTAACACCAAACACCACCGCGAGGTGTCCTCAGTAGGTGTTCTCAGGGCACTCAGACTCTCTGATTCCGTCCCTGGGAACTCGGATTATACGGCAGTCTGTCGCAGTGGAGACTTTGTTGCTGGAAAAGGACAGCATGTAAGGCAGCATCCAAGAAGCAGGAGAATCGACGTTTTGGGTATGAATACTTCATCAGGCTTATACCCAAAACGTCGACTTTCCTGCTCTTCGGATGCTGCTTGACCAGCTATTCTTTCCAGTACCACACTCTCGACTCTGATCTCCAGCACATGTCGTCCTCACTTTCACTTCCGTCTGCAGCAGTGGTTAGTTCTTTCTTCGAGGGAACTGTTGATGTCACCAGTGTAACATTTGATTGCAGATTGAGAAACACAACCAGGTCCCTCGCAGAAAAGAGCATATCTGTTGTGTTTCCGGTGCTATGCATAGCACGGCCTCTGGCAGTGTACTTATATGAAGTTTCATAGCATTTCGATATGTGCTTCTGTGATCGTACATTTGTCAGTACTCTGAGATGTGGCTGCAGTCATCTGCGTTTGTAACCCAGTATCGATTGCTGCTGTTTTGCGTTGCTCTTCATGTGTGCATGAGTAACACAGTGATGGATCAATTGATATTGTAAAAAGCCAGACAGTTGTGGGAAACGTCGAGGATTTAATGACATTTGTACAATGTTTAGACGTTACCTAGATGCAGGAGTTAAGGTCACTGAAGTCTTTCGTGGAGTGACGAGAAACAGTGAGGGAAATAAGTCACCAGAGCGTGTAGTTTACAAGTTCATTCACAGGAACCACAATGCGAAATAAAACGTCCAAAAATTGAAGAAGACAGATAAAGGATGGTAGTAATCATGGATCTCCTTACTTCCACTCCCCAGCTCCCACAATTCCAACTCCCGACTCCATTGTAAACAAATTTTACACAACCATACACATCAACTTTGGCCAATAGAACGGCACAAGTCTTTTCTTGTCTTCGTTTTATCGTTTCGATTTATAGTTTTTTTTCGGGAAAACATCATTCATTGCAACCTTTCGCAAACGAGGTCATACGGTTTTGTCCGAAAAAAAATTACACAAAACTTTGTTTGCGTCAAGCCCAAGAACTCCTAGATTCCTCTGTGCTTCAAGTTTTTTTTCTATTTTCCTCTATCTTAATAGTGCTCTGCCTTTTGACTCTTCCAACCTGACTCTCCCAACATGAAACTTCATCTGCAAAGTGTTTCCCCTACTCACTCAAACTATTTATACGCCTTTGCAGATTCCCACGTCCTCATCACAACGTGCTCTCCCATTATTGTCTATCGTCAGCAAACTTGGACACATTTCACAATGCCACTTGCTCCATTCTATTAACAGAGAGATAAGTAATTGAAGCCGTAAATATACCCAATATTAACAGACCTCTCTGTTGAAAGTAAGTTCACGTATTTGCTCTCCTGAGAATGTGACAACAGCCTCCTCATCTGTGTCTTAATTGGGTAAAC
>NC_057717.1:31918813-31926474 GCF_004010195.1 Chiloscyllium plagiosum
TTAATTGTACACTTCCATTACTGACTTCATTTGCACCTCTGCGCCAAGTGCTACAAAACGAGATAAGAACAGTGAAGGGATTACGTGGAACTGACGCTGCCCTGGTGGGTCAAAGCACGTATTCTGTATGAGTGATCGTCATGACCATTTGTGGGGACCTCAGTTTGCGAAGAAACAGGAACTTGTTTGCAAAATATCCCGGAGCGTTGAAGGGTTTGAACAACTCTCTCCTGATCTGTCTGTCAGTCAAGGCATCCATTGGGAAATTTCCATTGGTAATAACTGGTATGGTGCACATTCCTGGAATCAGTCCACAGGAAAATCAAGAAGATAACATCGTTGTGTCACATTTTCCAGCAGTGTGCATGCCCTTGTGTCTTACGGTTCCTGGTTCTGCTTTCGAGATAATGATTGCCTGCATTATCTGTCTCTGTTTGTATCAATCAGCTCATTGAGCACGGAGTTGGATGTTCAGAGGAAGTTGGAAGTTGGCAGGGACAAAAACAGGAAGAGACGAGACTTTAAAGTGCTTCGAATTTGCGTGTGTCGGTTGTTTTTAGTGGTAAATATCTGCTGAACGGTATCCTGTCAGATCCCTGGAGTCGCAGGGACTGTTTGCGTGGAATTTGGAAATTTAAACTTACACATGAGCAGTGCTTTGGACTATTTCAACTCAGTTTCCATTTCATACTCCAGCTCACAGCAACGGTTCACATTTTCTGTGGAATTGGCTAGTGGTGCACGTGAAGCTTTCTTTTCTAGAGAAACATGCAGACATGAAACACATAACGCTGAGGCTTCAGTCTCTGTCGGGAATGTGCTGGTGTGTCTGCCTGTGCGAGTGAACAGGAGAATAAGTTCCTCAACGGGGTTACAACGCAGTATGACCATGTCAATTTTCAGTCCTATTGTTGTGTCATTTACGATCACAGAAAGAATATCATTGACATTTGCCCTGGAAACATCAAAACACGTCCGCTTATGGGCCAAATGCTACAAACAGGGACGAGAATACATGGACGTCTGATGACTTGCGCTGCACGGTGAACGAATTGTCCTTTTCTCCCACGCTTTTTAATTTCGAAGATAGAGAGAAACTGATCTGACGAGAAACCCTTTTTAAAAATCTGACATGACCTTTTGTACTGTCCACTCTACTCTCAACCCGAATGTCATCTGAAAACTCACTGACCATGTTTTCTGAATTTTCATCTAAATCATTTGTTTGAATGTAAAACGGAAGTGGGCTCAGTATTTATCCCTGTGGAACGCAGCTGGTCAAAGTCTTCCAGTCTGAGAACGACCCTCCGCCACTGTTCCCATCCAACTACCATTAAATTAATTTTATAACTTATCGGAAAGCTCACCTTGAATTCGCTGTGATCTAACTTTAAAAATTAATCGACCATGTGGAACCTTTTAAAAGGATTTATTAAAGTCCAAATGAACAATGCCGACAACTCAGTCCTCATCAATATTATTGGTTACGTCCTCAAAACAACCAACCATGTTTGTGAGACACAAATTACATCGCACAAAACCATACGGATTATCCCTATTCATTACTCGTCTCTTAAAATGCTTATAAATTCTATCATTCAGAATTGCTACCAACAACTTTTCCACGACCTTAGCCAGACTCACAGGTCGATGGTTTTCAGTTTTCTCCATTCATCCCTTCCTCAACAAAACCGCCCCCAAATTATTCGGCACATCACTTGCAGTAATCGATGATGCAAATATTTCTAACAAGGGCCCAACAGTTTATTTTTCTGGATTTCCCACAAAGCCCTGGTTGCACGAGATCAGATCCCAGAAAAATATCCAACATTATATTTTCCAAGTCCTCCAGATCTTCCTCTTTTCAATGTGAACTACTTTTAAAACATCAATGTTTGTAGCCAACATTTTTCTCTCCATGGTATAAACTAATGCGAAATGAACTTTTAATATCTCTCCCATCTGCTGACGTCCAAGACAAATGTGAGATCTTACATCTTTCAGGGATCCTATTTGGTCTCCAGCTCTGAATGTAATTATAAAATCTCTTTTGATCGTCCTTAACTTTGTGCGCTAAAGCGATCTAATAGCTCACATTGCCTTCATGATTTCCTTTGAAGAACGCTCCTCCACGCCTTATATTGTTCAAGAGATTAACTTGAGACCGCATGTTTCCATGGATACTGTGATGTTTTAAAAAAAATAAGTTCTGAGACGACAAGTCCTTCATCCCTGAGATCAACGTTGTTCTAATAGAATCCTGGCAATGTGGAAACAGGCAATTCAGCCCAAGAAGAAGACATGAACCATGCGAAGATCATTTTACTCAAACTCACACCTCTACCCGATTCCTGTAACTCTGCATTTCCCATGGCCAAATGACGTCATATCTTTCCTATGTTGAGGAAACCCAGGCAGACACGGAAAGAATGTGCAAGTGCAGACAGTCGCCCGAAGATGAAATTGAACCAGTGTCGCTGAGGCTGGAAGACAGCAGTGCTCACCACTGAGTCAACCACTGTAAACCTCCTATCCACCACTCATAATATATCTTCCCTTAGACATGGGTCCAAAAGTTAATCCCGATTAGCCAAATACATCTGACGAGAGCCTCTTATCGTGTCTGTTGCAAACCTCTGTGGTTGGTTTTTAACTCGCGTGAATGAATGCTGACATTGCATTTACCCTGAAAACAGCCAACCGAACCTGCATGTTAAACATAAAAGAAACCTCAACTAGATCTCTCAAGTGCCTTTAAACTATAGATCTCTGAAGCCTTTCCCCGTCACAAAATGGTCGAGGCCTCTAATCATTCCATCACTTTATGACCTCACTCTTTTTCACATAGTGTTCTATCTGTAACATTTTTTATCCGAGCACTCAGCCCGTCCACGTCATTCTGCAGCCTGTCCGCCTCCTCAATACGATCTGTCCTTTCACCTGTCCTTGCGTATTCTGCAAATGGACCAACAATTCTGGAAAACATCCCCTTCACCGAACTGTCTGCCTTCCGCCTGTGAACCAAAACTCAAGCCATGCCCGTAGTTTGCCCCTAATACCAGAGACTCTTATTTCGCAGCTTCCGATACTGTACCTTTACAAATGCCTGCTGGAAATTCAAGCTGATCACATTCACAGAATAGACGTTTTCTCACTTGCTCATTATCGCCTCATAAAATTCTAATACATTTATCCTTGAGAACCTATTCTGATGATTCAAGTACTACGTAAACCAATCCTTACATTGACCTCTCATGCGTTATTAAATCCAAAATTGATGTGTTTGACATTTATCTAAAATACTAAAACTTTGCTTTCAGTCCTGAATATCATGAACAACACAGTCCATTCGCAGTTGAGATATGTGAACTTGCGCTGTCTCAACAGGCTCGATGAGAGAGTGAATTCCTTCCCCCAGTGGATCTCTCTGCTCTCTCAGCAGGGTCGATGAGTGGGCTAACGGATTTTCTCAAATGAAGTAGGTAAATATGTTCTGCCCAGTGCAAACTCGCTGGTGTACTGAGAGTTGAGATAATCGCCTGAACGTAGTCCCACAATGAAAACCGTTGAAATATCTCTCATCTTGTGAAAATATCGATGGAAGTTCAGTTCTGCAGAGACTGGGAGCACATTCCACACATGAGATATTTGATAGGTCTCTCCTCAATTTGAAGACGTTCATGATAAAACGATCCCAAGGATCTTGTATAGTGATTTCCACAGTCTGAGCATTGAAAAGATCTCTTCTTTGTGAACACGTTGATGTCATGTCAGCCCCAGGAACATTTGCAGCACTTCCCACTCTGGACGTTGAAAAGACCTCTTAATAATGTTGATGGGACTTCATGTCGCTCGGACATTTGCAGCACGTTCTACAGTTGTGGAATTGAAGATGTCTGTCCTCCGGGTGAGCACGTGGATCGGACGTCAGGTCCCCAGAAGTTTTGAAGGGCTTTCATTCGTGTGAGCACATTTCCCATGCATTAACTGCACAGAGGTCTGATAATATTTTCCAAAGTCTGGACAGATAAAGGGTTTGTCAGTAGTATGAGCATTGTGTTGGATAATCCAATCTACGGACGTTTTAAAGCATTTTATGCAATCCAGACATTGAGATGATTTCTCCTCATTGTGATCGAGCAGGGGTCGCAGCAGGTCAGAGAATGAGTGTATGCCTTCACACACAGAGAGCTTGTTCCTGATATAATTGCTTTCATGGGGTTCAAGCTCAGATGGAGAAATGAATCCTCACATGTCTCTCGTCTCACCTAAATATGACTGCATTTGTAGTTTGTGAGCTCTGATCATAGCAGAAGCCTTGTCCACACACACAAGTGAACGATTCTCTCCCACTGTAACCGGAGCCTTTTCATTCCATGTTCTATCTCTGATCAAGTTCTATTTGGATTAAAATGCGCGATTTGATCAGATCATGGTGGAGTTATAGTTTTTTTCTTTAAATCTTCCCCTTCTAATATGTTCCGAAATTGGTGTTGTATATTTTTAAAAATCAAAAGAATGAGAAAGAGTCTCTCACAGACTCTGGATTGTGCATGAAGATAGGGATTGAAGTTAAGGGGTTTAGAAATCAACAATTTGAATGGAATTCTGCCAGAATCTTTCATAAACACACCCTTCACGACTGAGAAGGAGCAGGTCCACAGGTGGATGTGAACACCATCAACTCCCTGTTCACTCGAGCTCAAACACTGTCCGGAGTTGTCTGACATCCTGTCCGTTGGAGCAGACATTTCCTCCAAATGAATCATGGAAAGTGAGGCCTCTGTCTTCAATCCCCAGCACAAATCCACTGCCTCGCCACTGAGTAGAGAGTGTGGTCTTGGTAAAGCACAGCAGGACAGCCAGCATCCGAGGAGCAGGGGAATCGACGTTTTAAGCAAGAACCCACCATTTTAAATGAGGCTTGTGATCCAGGCGGTAGAGAGACAAATAGGAGGACAAATAGCTAAGAGTGTGATAGGTGGGTTGAAGTGGTGATAATGGTGATAGGTCGGAGAGCAGGGTGGAGCGGATCGGCGAGAAGGAAGCTGGACTGATAGGAAAGATCATGAGATCGGTGTAAACTTGGAACATAAGAACTAGGATGAGATGGGAGGAGGGAAATGAGAAATATATTGAAGTCCACATTGGTGCCGTGTGGTTGGAGGGTCCCTGTGTGAAAGATGAGGCCTTCTTCATCCTGGCGTCGGGTGGTAAAGGTGGAGCGATGGTGGATGCCCAGGACCTGCATGTACCTGTCTGAGTGGGAGGGAGAGTTGAAGTGTTCGGCCACAGGGCAGATATGTCATTTGGTGTGTGTGCCCCGGAGATGTTCTCTGAAGCGCTCTGCAATTAGGCACTCTGTCTCCCAAATGTAGGGGAGATTGCATTGGGAGCAATGGTTCGAGTAAATGTCATGTGTGTAAATGCAGGAAAAACTCTGATGGTTGTGGAAGAATCCTTTGAGTCTTGGGACGGAGTTGAAGGCGGAGGTGTGGGTGGAATTTGCAATTCCTGTGATGGAATGGGAAGGTGCCTCGAGGGGAGGGTGGTTTGGTGGGTGACGTGGACCTGACAAGGGAGTCACGGAGGGAATGTTCTTCACAGAAAGCGACTAGAGGAGGGGAGGGAAATCCATCTTTGCTGATTGCGTCCGTTTGAAAATTGGGAAAAGGCGGAGGATGATATGATGTCAACGGATGATGACCAGGGGATTCTGCCTTTTTCATAGATGGAGGGGTGGGTCTTGAATGCGGAGTTGCTGGTAGTGGATGAGATGCACTGGAGCGCAGAATCGGCCACATTGGTGGAGAAATTGCCTCACCACTGACTCAATCTTCTCCTTGATAATTGTCAGAGTCTGAACCAGTTACGTCATGACTATGGAAACATACTTCACCTCATTAACATCGTGCGGCTCTTTGACATCTCTGCTCATCTGCAGCTGAAACTCTTTTCCATCCCTTTGGACTAAACTATCATAATGCACTTCCATCCGTGTGTCACATTCCCTCTCTACTCTGGTCAAACTTCCTCTGCCTCTATTCATGCGTGTACTTGATCTTTGTTCAGTGTTTTATTGTAACTTATTTGGATGAGGTTTTTACCACCGCCCATTTTCCCAAACATGTGCTGCTGCCTTCGCAGCTTTATATTTCCACACGGGCTCTCACATGGTGGAAGGGAAGGGGTTGACGGTTGTTCACCCAATGTTGCAATCCTGAGGTTTTGAACAACTCTGCTGCACGTAAGAGTATTCGCAACAGGGGTACTTCACCGATCACTGCTCTGCTGCTTATCAACATTTTCGTCATTTTATTCAAATTTTTAAACTGTCCCCGCTCAATCTATCGTTGCAATGTCCTACAGCCCACTCAAGAACAATTAGAGATAGTCAATAAATGCCAACCTAGCCAGCGAACCACACCAAGATTTTATTTCTTTTTTTTTAAAAAGCTCTCTCAGATATCTACCTTCCCTCGAATTCCAACCTTTTGATCATGGTCGATTTTAACTGGCGCCCGAAATTTCATGTATCAAGGCCATAAAGCATGAAATCACTTCACTCAGGAGATCGCAGAATGCCGTTAGAAAAGGAGTTCCTCACCAAGTGATGTAGAAAATCTGTGATACGAGTTGAAATCAACGGCAGTAAATTGTCTCAATCCTGCATCATGCCTTTCATATATGGAAACTTCAAAGCTTTTCCTCTGAAAGGAGTTTAAGCAAATTTTGATTGCAGTCGCATAACGAGATATTGGGAAGCTGACAAAGTGTTATAAGAAACAAGTGATCAAGCAAGGAGGAGTCAAGCGGAAGTTTAAACCACAAAACTCTGGTTGCATTAAAAACCTCGGGTCATGGAGTTTGTTCTACTCGAGGCCATCATTTTCTTGTCAGTATAAAAGCAACACATTCGCACATGGATCCGCAGCTCAGTGATTGCAGCTCTCGTCTTGTTTGCCAGTAGTTATGAAAAGTCCCACTGGGGCCTTGCTGCATTTTCTCACATATATTTCAGCAAACATCCGAACGTGCTTTCTCACTGTTATTCGGAATTATTTCTGATGAAAAAGCGTGAAGTCATTCTCTCCAGGGCTAATGTGTTTGAGTTTGGATTTCCACTTCTGTGTTTTTCCTTCGAGGAACATGAGGATAACAAGCAACTGATGCGAAGAATGCTCCAGTTTGGCAGGAAGAACAACGTGACACAGTAGAAGCCGTAGAGCAATGGGGAAACAGTGGGGGAGGAAAAGTACAGGGAAGCGGCTTAATGTTCCTGTTCCTTACGTAGTGACAAAACAACTACGGGAATCCAAAGAAAACACGTAGGGGCTGGAAGAACACCGGAAGCCAGGCTGCCTCAGGAGGTACACGTTCAGCATGTATCAATACTTCATGGCTGGGCCTGTCCACCAATGGCAGCCTGCTGCTGGTTTACCTCTTTGCTTACGTAAACAGACTCTGGTTTTAAAGTATAAAGTGAAGGAAGAAGAAGCCAAATGGTTAAAAACATTGCAAAGGAAGCCAATGAGGTCCTGGTGGATAAAGCCATTAGGAAAAGCAAGGCGGGGTTTCATGTGGTGATGGAACCGACCAACAGATCACGTGGTGTCAAAAACTCAGTTGTGTCCACATGGAAGTTTTCCAGATGATGTGAA
>NC_057717.1:31927038-31933021 GCF_004010195.1 Chiloscyllium plagiosum
TTCCTCCAAAATATCCAGTGAAAAGACTCGAAACATATTCCTGTTTGAATTCTCCAAACTTTACAGCAGTAATTTAAAATAACTTTATCATTTCGATTCGAGTTTTTCCAACAACATTCAAAATGTCCAATGAGATAAGCATCATTCTTTTTGCATTGTTTTAATAACCGGTATGAGTATACAGCAATTGCAACAATATGAAAAATGCTCCGCGTCCTTTCCACAATATAACACAGTTGAAAAGTGTGGTGCTGGAAGAAGTGAAGGGCTGATGCCCGAAACGTCGATTCTCCTGCTTCTTGGATGCTGCCTGGCCTGCTGTGTTTTTCCAGCACCACACTTTTCAACTCTGGTCTCCAGCATCTGCAGTCCTCACTTTCTCCACAGTATGACACAGTGCATGATCAGCGTTATGAGAAAGCGAATCCATCTCAAACGTCATCTCGGTATCTCTCCTGGGGAGTATTTCTGACTGTTCGTAAGTAACGGAGGCATTTCCCAAGTACAGAAGACTCCACAAATTCAGAAGTTAGATTTTTAGAGTAAAAACTGTTATTCAACGTAGTTCTGCAACGTTTAAATACATATGCACGCACATACATGCATGCACCCATTTATATTTATGTGTGTGTGTGTTTGTGTGTGTAAATATGTGCGTTTGTGTGTGTGTGTGTTTGTAAGAATTGAGATGGTTGGAAATAGATGGTCAGGCAATTGAATGTTCTTCCTGTAGAATGCGGGAAGTAAGAGTCACTAACAGTGTCCCAGATATCTGCATCAGCGGGAACTGCACCCAGACCTAGTTCCTTGGAAAGTGTGTTCGGGAAAAGATGCTAGACATTGGATCATTCGGGAAACTGAGGAAGTAATTGAGATGAGTTATAAGCAGTCGGTAACACCTCAGGTAAAAGAAAAAGGTCGATGGGTTTCAGTAGGGAAACGAAAAGGGAACTGCTGGACAGTGCATGCATCTCCTGTGGCCGTACTCCTCTGTTACAAGCATACCGTTATTGATATTTCTGAGGGGGAGTCACTTACCAGGGGTTAAACATGGGGTACAGGTCTCTCGCACAGCGATTGTCACTTTTGCTCAGAACGGTAGGGGAGAGAGAAGGAGACCATTATTTTTGGAGACTTCATATTGAGGGGAATAGATTGCAGTTTCAGCGGGAATGGGACACGCGTACGTTTGGTGTATTGCCTCCCAGCTCACACAGTTTGTGATGTCTCGCATCGTGTTTTTGCTATCCTTAAGAGGGCGGGGACCAGACCCAAGTCATGGTCCACATATGCACCAACAACACAGATAAGAAAAGGCATGTGGATATAAGGCAGAAATTCAGGGAGCTAGAGTGACATCTTCGATCCAGATCGAACAGTTGTTCTCTCTGATTTGTTGCCTCTGACACATCCTACAAAGATGAAGAATACAGACAGAGCTTTTGAAAATGTGGCTACTGGGATGGTGCAGGGGGGACGGATTCGGATACCTGGACAATTTTGTCTGTTTCTGGAGTAGGTGATACCTCTACAACTAGGTTGGTTTTCACCTGAACCACAGGATAACCAATATCCTGCGGGATGGGGGCGGGGATAATTTGCTAATGCTCTTTAGGAAACGAATTCAGCAGCCGAATGGGAACATGGATTTTAGCTCAATTGTACACGAGGTTTTGAGTTGTGAGGACATAATTATGTTTTCAGGTTTGCAAGAGTGTACTGGCAAGGATGAAGATGGTTTGAAGGTTGTTTACTTCAACGCCAGGATCATCTGGAATAATGGAGGATAACTTATAGCATGGGTAGTTAACTGGGATTTCGAAGTTGTGGCCATTAAAGAGAAATGAATAGGGCAGTGAAAGGACTGGGTGTTCCTGGTGCCGCGGTCTCGATTTTTCAGTAAGAGCAAGCAAGGTGGTGAAAGAGGGTGAGGTGTGACATGATTAACCAAGGACAGTATTACGGTAGTGGAAAGGATATTTGATGAGCACTCTACAGAGTCTACTGTGCTAGAATGGTCTGATATCAGACTCAGAAAAGGAGAGATCCGGCGAATGGAATTTTCAGTAGCCCACTGAAACGTTCCAGAGATATAGAATAAAAGATCGCAAAGATGATTCCGGATAGGAGCAAACATAACGGGGTAGTTATTCTGAGGAACTTAACTGTCCACATATTGATTGGAAAATTTATAGTTTGAGTAAATCTGATCGGTGAACTTTTGTCCAATGTGTGCAGGAGGGTTTCCTGACACAGCATATAGACAGGCCAACAAAAAGCAAAGCCACATTGGATTTGGTACTGGATAATGATGCAAGCCATGTGCTCGATTTGGAGGGAAGTGAGCACTTTTGTGATAGGAACAGGTTTATATTGTAGGGTAAGAGATATTCCTGGGAATAAAAGGTGATTAGGCAAGAGTTAGGATGCATACAATGGAGAAATTAACTGCAGGTGTTGGGTACAATTGAAATCTGGAGCTTGCTCATGGAGGAGCGACTGCGTGCCCTTGATAAGTATGTATGCATCATGCAGGGAATATGTGGTCGTGTCAGGGAGCTGTGTCTACTGAAAATGTTGAATCTCTTGTCAAGAGGGAGAAGGAGGATGATGTAAAGATGAGATGTCCAGGCTCAGATCGGGTGCTTGAGAATTAGAAATGAGCCAGGAAGGACCTAAAGAGATAACTAAGTCGATCTAAGAGGGGATTCGAGAAGTCTTTGGCTGGCAGGATGGAGGAAAACCCTGAAGCCTTTTGTTGGTATTTCAGGAACAATTGAATGACTAGCATATGATTAGTGGGAGGTTGTCCGTGCAGACCGAGGAAAGGTAAGGCGCTGAATGAATATTTTTCATCAGTGTCACAAATGAAATTAGACAATGATGTCATGGAGAATATTGAGATGCAACCTATTGGAATACACGAAATTGATGGTCATAGGTCGCTTGTTTGGGCAATTCTTGAAAATGTGAAAATAGACCTGTCCCTTGGGCTTGATGGGATTTATCCTCGGATTCTCTGGGAGTCGTGGGTGGAGAGTGCTGTACTTTTAACTATGAACTTTGTGTCTTCCGTGTCTATGTGATTAGCACGAGAAGACTCAAATTTAGCAAATCTTGTCCCCTTCTACAACATGAGGAGTAGAGAAATCTCTGGTAATTGTAAAACAATGAGTCTTAGTTTCGGTGAAGGTGACGTTTTAGAAAAGATTGTGAGAGATAGGATTTATGATTATCTAATATGGAAGAAGTGGATTCGGAATAGTCAATTCGATTTTGTGAAGAGTAGTTTGTGCTTCACAAACCTTATGGAGCTCATTGAGAATGTGAGCAAATAGGTGGATGAGGGTGAAGCGATTGAAATGGTGGATATGGTTTTCACGAAGGCATTGATAATATTCCCCACGGTAGGCTATTGCATAAATTACGCAGGCATAGGATTGATAACTATTTAGCTGTTTGGATCAAAAAATGGCCACCTGAAAAAAGACAGAGTGGTTAGTTGATGGGAAACCTTCGTCCTGGAATTCAGAGACTAATGGTATACTAGAAGCTTTTTCGTTGATCTACTACAGTTGACATTTGTATAAATAACGTGGATTAGGGCATGGAATGATAGGTCAGTAAATTAGCCAATGGCTTGAAGCTCGATGGAGTTGTCAACTGTGTTAAATTCTGCTGCAGGTTGCAGTGGGACATGTACAATGTGCAGAGCTGAGCTCAGAGGTCGCAAACAGAGATTAATGTGGGAACATGTGTAGTCATTCACTTTGGAAGGAACAACAAGAAGAATAAGTTTTGGGCTAAAACTCGTATTCTTGGAAGTTTAGTTGAGCAGAGAGATGTTGGTGCTAATGTGCATAAAACTCTGAAAGTTATCACCCATGTTGATAGGTTTGTTGGGAAGAAGCACGTTATGTTAGATTTATTGGGAGAAGGATTGAGTTTCACAGCTATGAGGTCATGTTGCACTCCAGAAATTCTCTGGCGTTGCTGCACTTGTGAAGTTGCGTACAGTTCCGGTCGCCACATCATAGGACGGATGTGCAAGCATTTGAAAGGGTGCAAAGGAGATTTACTACGATGCTGTCTTGTATGGAGGGAACGTCTTACGAATAAAGACTGAGTGACTTGAGGGTGTTTATGAGATATATACGAAGTTTGGGAAGTGATTTAATAGATACATACAAGATGATCAGAGGTTTGGTTAAGGTGGACAGTGAAGGACTTTATTCTTCAAATGGGCATGGTTGGAAGAAGGGCACACAGTTTAAAGTTAAGACTGATAGATGGCCAGGTAGGTTCTTTTCACAGTAAGTAGGAAAGGTGGAGAACGCCTTGCATTCAACAGTCGTAGACTCATCAACTTTCAGGGCTTTTAAATGATCAGGGGATAATCTTTTGAGTTACAATGATGAAATATCGTTAAGCTGTACTTCTGATTAATATCGCAGGTTGCTTTCAACATCAAGGACCAAAGACCCTTTATTGCACAGTACTTTTCAGTCCTCGAACTGTTCTTCAGCCTGATGTTGCAATCACCCCTGGTCACTATCAGTGAAATGAGCGCCTGGCGAGGATCAATCTCGCAATTTCGGCAGCTCACACACTTCTAATCTCTTAGAGAAGCACTGCAACCTGATCAATTTTCCCACTGGAGCTGGCAAAAGAGGACGATCAACGGCTCCTGATCTAGCCACTGAGGCCATAAATCCAATTACTCAATTTTTTGCTGTGGATCTAAAATGAAAATCAGCTTAGAGGTCGTTGTAATGAGAATGGATCAGGTTCAGGAAAAAGACAGAGAAAACTGGTGAAAAAAAGATGTTACTGAATATAAGTTTACCGTGCCTTCCTGCGTTGATCACGGACACTTTTACATCGCCACTGTCATGGGATTTTCCTTCCATCGGTTTCAACTCGTCACATAATTCAATTCACTGACATTTCTCCGACTTCCTTTGGACAGTTCATACGACACAGTGACCCACATTGCACACGACGTCAACAATCTTCAGCATTACTACATTCAAGGGCACGTGGCATGGTTTGTATAAATAGTAGAGATGGAGCAACATTATGCAGGGGCAAATTGAATTTCAGGTTAGATTAGATTATATTCCCTACAGTGCAAAAACAGGCTCTTCGGCCCAAGCAGTCCACACCTCCGAAGAGTAACCCGCCCAGACCCATTTCCCTTTGACTGATGCATCTAACACTGCGGGCAATTTTGCATGACCAATTAAAATGACCTGCTCATTTTTGGATTGCGGGAGGAAACAGGAGTACCCAGAGCAAACCCACGCAGACACGGCGAGAACGTGCAAACTCCAGCCAGACAGTACCCAAGGTTGGAATCGAATCTGGAGCACTGTTGCTGTGGGGCACCAGTACTAATCACAGAGCCACCGTGCCACTGATGATGTAGATTCACACTGTTCTCATTATCTTATTGTTTAAAAAACCTGGGCCAGAAACAGCACAGACAGGAGGAACATGAGGAGGCCACGCCTCCCGGCCCGGCCATTCAAATTCCTCATGGCTGAGCCAGCATATTGATGTATTTTCTCAGCCTATCAACATCATCGTGTTGCCCATTGGCTAACAGATATTTATCGAGCTCTACCTTCAACAGACATCGACATTGTTCATTTGTGAAAAGTAGATTTTTCCCGTTTCAAGATAGTTGGGATTCTGCACGCATAATACCGGTTTTGAGAGGCAGCCGAGTCTGCTCTGATCACGTTTCAAACCAAACTCGACTCTGGTGGAATTCGAACACACGACCTTTTTACAAAAGCTTCAATAACCACATAAAACGCCAACGCGCTTACCATTGCGCCACATAGCCGCAAGGGCCGATGCGCCTAAGGACACAGGGTTACCATGGACTCGGGACTCCCAATTCACGTACGTCTGCCTTCGTCACAATTTCCAGTACCTGCTGCTTATCCAAGTGTGCTCTGGGTATTCAAATGTTTGG
>NC_057717.1:31933378-31937051 GCF_004010195.1 Chiloscyllium plagiosum
CTTTGGAACACAGTGCAACATTCAAGTGACAGGAGACTGGAAGATTGTGATAACCTTTGTTCCATATAGAGCGTAGGCGATCTCAGCTTTGTCACTGACTCTGTTTTTCACTCCCCATTGTGGAGAGATAACATTCTGAGGATGAAGAACAGTTGCCTGGACTGAATGAAGTGCAGACAAAGCACTGATAGGTGTCTCTGAAAAGTTACACAGTGAGGAGAGATATCGTAACCCAGCAGATCTTATTGCTCAGGAGATAGAACATTACAGTGCAGTGCAGGCCCTTCGCCCGTCGATCTTGCACTGACCTGTGAATAAAAATGTGATGCCCATCTAACCTTCACTGTTACATTATTAGCCATATGTCTGTCCAATGCACATTGCAATGTCCATATGCTCAGCGAGTCTACGATTGTTGCCGGCAGGCTAATCCACCCCCTTACAATTATCCGTCTTAAATCAATCGCCATTCAATTTAATGCTGTGCCTCTTCGTGTTGGCCTTCACCGTCCGAGGAAAAAGGCTCTTACTGTCCACTCTATCTAACCTTTTGATAATCATATAAGTTTCGATTAATTCACCTGTCAACCTTCTTCTCTCCGACGAAAACAATCTCAGGTTCCTCAGACTTTGCTCGTAAGACCTTCGATCCACACCAGTCAACATCCCAGTAAATCTCCTTTGAACCCTTTCCAAACTTTTCACATCTTTCCAAAATTCAGTGACTAGAATTGCATGCAATACTCCAGATGGAACCCTACCAGGTGGTCAAGCCACACCTTCTGTGATTTTATGGAATGGTGCAGTATGGGCAGTTGCTGGGATGCATGGAATTCTGTACCAGGGGGTTGCGAGAGAAAATGTCCTGCAATGTGATGGCAAGGTGTGGAGTTCAGTGCGATTGGATATTGGTGAAAGTGGAACAGAATGTATACCTTCCACCGCTTACTGCTTCCAGTAAGCATTTCAGTTTGGAACATATCTATCAAATGGCTTGCATTTCAACACGGGCACAGGGTACGGTTTCCGGAACAAACGTGTTTTCACTTTCACTGACACTGTGTCTCTCCGGGAGCTGCGTTCCTTCCCCACCCTGACTCATACAGCACCGTCCTTCCTGAAAAATATCATATTGATCATGGAAGCAGATGATTAAGTCACACCCGTTTGGGAATGAAATGAACAATTTACAATTCCTAAACTTGTTTCATTTGTTCATTTGGTTAAAGCTAGAATCTTGTGTGAAGATCTGCAAGTAATATTTTCGGATGGATGTTAAAAAATGAAGAAAAAAATAAATACAAACGACAAAACCTCGGAGGGAAAGAACTGATGGAATCCCTTCACTGCAGACTAAGACCGTTCGTCCCATTGAATCTGCACATTTAATCTGTGAGATACAGAACTCACGCATAAATCAGCCTGAGACAAAGTTTGGAAACAAGAACATTTATTACAACCTTGCAAGTACCGGACATATCTGCAATCAAGCAGAAATGCGCGCGAAAACAGAACATGTTAGCTTTCTTATTCAGTTTACAAGTTGCAGAATAACACCTCCCTTTTCCCATCCCATCATAAACCGATTAGCTCGCTTGTTATTTTTCTCTCCAGTTATTTTCTTATCTGGCCATCCTGCTGTCCTTGTATGTCTGCATTTTTTGTTCCTTGTTTGTTACAGCTTGTACTTTTATCCAGTTTCTCTTATCATACTAGAAGCTTTATTGTGAAATGCCCCTGCTGCTTCTTTTTGTGGTCAAATACAACACTTTAAAGTTATTTCCGAGCTTCAAACTATTTTCTTTAATAGACCCTCTATATTCATTAGAGTCTAAGCATTAAGTATGCGACATGCTACAAGAATTCCGCGACCGTTTGTATAATGTCCCACCCCCGCAACACCCCCCACCACATGCAGAATCTACATTTCTAATCTCCCACAATTCCCCGTTTTTGTTTTTTTAAGAACTGTTGTTTCTTCACTTATTTAAGTCTCGTATAATCCGTTTTCTTCTGTTCCACCTTCTTAAGCCTTTTGGCGATGAGGTTCACAATCTTACGTTTTACATTTTTGTTGTTCGTCCCTCGAACGATAGAAGCATTCTTTGACTTTCACTTTGTTGAATATCACCTGCTGATTGGAAAATAATCTGATGATTTGTTGTGGTTCTGTTCGCCGAGCTAGAAATTTTTGTTGCAAACGTTTCGTCCCCTGTCTAGGTGACATCCTCAGTGCTTGGGAGCCTCCTGTGAAGCGCTTCACAGGAGGCTCTCAAGCACTGAGAATGTCACCTGGACAGGGGACGAAACGTTTGCAACAAAAATTTCCAGCTCGGCGAACAGAACACAACAACGAGCACCCGATCTACAAAACCTCTCCCAAATTTGGACATCTGATGAGTTATTTGGGTTCCTTCCCCAAGGGATGTCATCAGTCGGCTCATGACCCATTTTAGGACATTGAACCCTACCACCAGACCCACTAATATCAACAATCCATAGTATAGCCAGATTGACTAACCACCTTCCCCAATTAGTGCATAGGTACCAACTTTCTCTGCCAGAATATAATCCAGAGCTATCCTGTTCTGAAGAGTCGTTAGCCTAGTCGTAATCAATTCCGTCATTATGACTGTTATTTGGGATTGGCATGTCGGCCAATGCATCAGCAGTTTTGTTGGCCAACTCTTCCAAGGAAGCCGCTAACTTTTGTATTTCTACTCCTGTTCGAGCGGTCCCAAAGGTACATAGGTATCAACGTCCAGAGGAGGCAATCTCTTTCGGTTACTTTCCGGGTTACTCACCTTCCTCCCTGTTTATTCTGAGGTATTTTTGGGGTTCTCTTTAACAGCCTCAAGTGGGGAATTACATAGGCAAGGTAGCAGCAGCCACGCCATACTTTCTGGTTTTGAGGTGGTGTCTGAACTGGATCGTCCCAGCACCCATTCCCGTTACATCCGCGACTCCAAACGTACTTCTCGCCGGGGTTAAACGCCTTTAAGCAACCCACCCAATATGTCCCATTCAACACTTGGGGAGTGGTTGTGGCAGTGGCTTGGCTGGTGTAGACACAAGATGATTTTCCTAATCGGAAGGGTGCGACATCATTCTGATTACAGAAACAAGTGGTTATTACTGCTCCTTTCGGGGGCGAAACTCTCAGGCCATCGATAGTATCCAGAGTTTTCGGGGCTGGTCGACGGAACCATCTTGCAAAGTTTTAATTACACCTGTCAGATCTCCATTTTGTATTGTTTGAGCCAGAGTCAAATTGTTGTGCATCGTACACTTCTTCTTTTTTAAGTGGTACTACCGTGAGAGGAATTCCAGATTCACCATGATGTTGGGTCTCCGCATATACCCAACAGTCGCTATGCCCCGTTGGTTTAGCATAATTCTGACATAAAGTGGTAAAATTATTTTTCCCACCCCCTTTGGCAGCTAGCGCCAATATTATTGTGACAATATAAAGCTGACCACTCATTTCACAATATTATTGTGACGGTATAAAGCTGACCACTCACAACCCTATCTGTCTATTCCATAACCCTTTGTATGCCAGGGAGGAGTGAGTCCATGCAACACTTACAATTGTTTTGGGAGACAGTTCTTTTTAACTAATACTTAATATTCTCTTATCTCAGTCCATTCTTTTTGCTCAGCTTGTCTTTCA
>NC_057717.1:31937884-31938827 GCF_004010195.1 Chiloscyllium plagiosum
CCCCGTTACTTTCTTATTAATCTTTTGGCAAGTTGGGCATCTTGCGCATACCTGCTTGGTTAATGTGTCTATCCCTTTACGTCCATACTTCCTTAACACTATGTCACTCATAGCTTGTGGGCACCAATGGCTGCCTTGATGCAAGGTGGTTAGGATGTTTCTCATGACTGGTTTACTTAATAACTCCCTTCCATCTGGGAGGACCCATCTTCCTTGGGATGTCTTAGCCATCGTTACAGTTACTGCACTATCCCCCACCCCAAGCTTTAAGCCCAGCAATATAATCAAATCCCTACCTAATAGATTACTTCCAATGTCAGGAATATATAGTAATTGTCCTATCACTTCCTCATCATTTCTTCTAGTTGGGGTTGGTTCAAAGATAGACACCAAGAACTCCTCGCCACATACTCCGGAAACCCAGAGTTTCTTGTTAGTCAGTTTAATACCGGTAGGTCTAAAATTTATGGATGATCGTCCGCTCCCGTGTCCACCAAAAATACTGCCTCCTCCCCTTCAGGTTCTACCTTTAAAGTTATCAAGGGTTCCCAGTGGGTCTCAGGAGGATGGAAACCCTGACTCCCCTAATCTTCATCTAAGGTCATTCCGGAAACAGCTTCCATTTCTCGTGCTAATTCCGGGCATTCCCGTTTAAAATGCCCCACTTTCCCGCAATGAAACACCCTCCCTGTTGCCTCCTTCCCCAGATGTCCGACCTTTGTCTTTCGTGTCCTCCCCTATCCTTCCTATTATCCCTTGATCACAGTCTCCTTTTTGTTATTTCTTCTACTGCCTCCACCATCATTTTGGATTTCTTTTTCTGCTTCTCGTCTCCCCTTTTGACATAGACTTTCTGTGCCGCACATAACACTTATTCCATCTGTTTCTTTCACTCCATCCATCTAATTTATGTAATTTCTTTGGTATGTCCGGCCATGATTTA
>NC_057717.1:31939328-31946453 GCF_004010195.1 Chiloscyllium plagiosum
CTTTCAGAGAGTCGTCAGTAGGATGAGCTTGCCACTCTGTCGAAGTGGAAGGAGCGTCCACGGGGCACTGAACATGAGTGTGATGACTCCACCCTTTTCCAGAAGTTCGGACGGCTGTTTCAGTAGTCAGGGGGTTTAGGAACAGTCCCGCACAGCTTGTGTGCAGTTTGGTATCTTTCCAGGTTTTGATCAGGACTCAGTCAACCGGTTGTATTCGATGTACGGCGAACTCAAGTGGATGTGTCTGGGTCAAAAGACCCTTATTCCTAAGGACAGACAAAGAAGAGCCGAGAGCCACAATATAGTACTTTAAAATCTTAACATTGAACTCTACAGTTGGTAATTCCCCTCTTCCACACAAGAAAAATAATCCAAACATCATTTCATAAGGAGAGAGGCCTATATCACGCCTCGGCGCAGTCCTAATGCGTAGCAACGCGATAGGTAAATATTTTGTCCATGGTTCTGGATTCCTGGTGCTGGAAGAGTACAGCAGTTCAGGCAGCATCCAAGCAGCAGCGAAATCGACGTCAGGATGAAGGGCATTTGCCCGTAACGTCGATTTCGCTGCTCCTTGGATGTTGCCTGAACTGCTGTGCTCTTCCAGCACCACTCATTCAGAATCTGGTTTCCAGCATCTGCAGTCATGGTTTTTTTTTTAACCATTTTGTCCATGGTAAACTAGTCTCTAGGACTAGCTTAGACAATTGCTTCTTTCAGGTTTGATTCATTCGTTTCATGAGTCCAGAGGAAGGCAGGTGCCAAGGAGTGTGGAATTCCTAAGAGATTTATAATCCCACCATTACTCCTTGTAGGATCTCAGAGGTAAAATGGCTACCTTCGTCTGAATCTATAAATTCCTCCACTCCATCTCGAGCAATTATATGTTCTAAAAGAGTTTTCATTACTCCCTTCCAGGTAGCTGAGGACATTGGAAATGCCTCCACCCACCTAGTTAGGTGATCCATTAGGACTTATAAGTACTTTTGTTTCCCTAGTGGGGGTAATTCTGTATAATCCACCTGTATTCTTTGAAAAGGACTTACCCTAGGGTTTCTTCCACCTCTTGCCCCCCTACCCCCCCCCCCCCTCCCCCCCGTTACTTTCTTATTAATCTTTTGGCAAGTTGGGCATCTTGCGCATACCTGCTTGGCTAATGTGTATATCCCTTTACGTCCATACTTCCTTAACACTATGTCACACATAGCTTGTGGGCACCAATGGCTGCCTTGATGCAAGGTGGTTAGGATGTTTCTCATGACTGGTTTACTTAATAACTTAATAACTCCCTTCCATCTGGGAGGACCCATCTTCCTTGGGATGTCTTAGCCACAGTTACAGTTACTGCACTATCCTCCACCCCAAGCTTTACGCCCAGCAATATAATCAAATCCCTACCTAATAGATTACTTCCAATGTCAGGAATATATAGTAATTGTCCTATCACTTCCTCATCATTTCTTCTAGTTAGGGTTGGTTCAAAAATAGACACCAAGAACTCCTCGCCTTATACTCCGGAAACCCTGAGATTCGTGTTAGTCAGTTTAATACTGGTAGGTCTAAAACTTATGGATGATCGTCCGCTCCCGTGCCCACCAAAAATACTGCCTCCTCCCCTTCAGATTCTACCTTTAATTTATCAAGGGTTCCCAGTGGGTCTCAGGAGGATGGAAACCCTGACTCCCCTAATCTTCATCTAAGGTCATTCCGGAAACGGCTTCCATTTCTCGTGCTAATTCCGGGCATTCCCGTTTAAAATGCCCCACTTTCCCGCAATGAAACACCCTGCCTGTTGCCTCCTTCCCCAGATGTCCGACCTTTGTCTTTCGTGTCCTCCCCTATCCTTCCTGTTATCCCTTGATCACAGTCTCCTTTTTGTTATTTCTTCTACTGCCTCCACCATCATTTTGGATTTCTTTTTCTGCTTCTCGTCTCCCCTTTTGACATAGACTTTCTGTGCCGCACATAACACTTATTCCATCTGTTTCTTTCACTCCATCCATCTAATTTATGTAATTTCTTTGGTATGTCCGGCCATGATTTATTTACAAACTGGACCTTTAAGAGTCCCTGTGCTATCGGATTATCGGGATCCATTCCAGAATACTTCCTTGTGGCCTCCTTGATCCTTTTAAGAAATGCACAAACGGTTTCATCCTTCTCTTGTCGTACTTGAAAGGCATTAACAAAGTTTTGTGATCTAGTTGCCACCTCTTTAATTCATAATATTACCATTTCTCGTAGATCCCGCATTGACTCCCTATCTTCTCTGTCATTATTTTCCTAATGAGGGTCAACATTTGGGAATTTCTGTTCTGCTGGAGTCCCTTCTTCCCCAACTGTGTGCTTCTTTTCCCATTCCTATCAAGCCGCTCTCCTAATCATACCTCGTTCTTCCCCTGAAAATTGCGTTCCTAAAATTGCCATCACTCCTCCCCAGGCATATAAATTAGGCCCTAGGAATTGATCTAATTTATCAGCTAGTCCAACCTGATCCTCTGTTAAACTTTTCAGTTCCTTTTGAAAGACCCTTACTTTGCTGCTGGTTAAATGAGCGTTTACATATACGATTGTACATTCCCCAATCGGAACCTTTCTTAAGGGTCATAATTTTGCATTTTCCATTATCTCTGCCCCTCCTTTACGTGTGGTGGATCGAGTGATTCTGTGCCCCCTAGGTTCTGTGTCTTTTAGTTCAGAGTCCGTTCCCCTTTCTGTGTCTGGACTCGGTTCTCCTTCGGGAGCTGTAGGCTCGTTCCGGAGTGTAGTATATGGGGGCGGCAAACACGTTAAGGGATCCCATTGTGGCTTAACTTGTTCATTCTTTTTCTGTACTTTCCCTGATTCCTCCGTATTCATGGGACATAATTTTACTCCCGCGCTCCCTACCCAACAAGCCGCACAATCGGAACTTTTTTGACTGTACAGTTCTTTTTGATTTACATATATATTAAGATCTTGACACAGCCAATTATCTGACCAATTATATGCTTTTTTTTAAAACTTAACTGTTCTCCATAAATCACTTTTACGCAAGGATAAAAGTGATTAGTTAGAAACTGATAGCAAGGCAGTCATGACCTGTAAAAATAACAGGAGTTTACATTTTATTTTATAATCTTTAACGTCCTTAACCTTAAAAGAAATCATATTAAAATTTCCATAGTAGAAATCATATTCAAAAGAGTCCCGGATCTCAAGCTCCAAGGAACAAAGCTCAATCATTCAATCACCAACAAACAAATGTGCATTCAAACCGATTCACAAAGGGTTAAACTTTTTACGAGCTGTACAGCTCTTTCTCTCTCTCTCTCTCTCTCTCTCTCGCACACACACACACACACACACACACACACAGACACCGTGTCTCACAGACACTTTGAGCTTCCCGCAACAACTCCTCGAGCTTTTGAATATTTTTCTGGACGTCTGGCCGTAACTTAGTTACGAAGTGCACCCTCAGTAGCCCTTCAGCTACTAGCCCTTCTGACACGGGTTGTTTTCCATTGACATATGCTTTATTTCATATATTGCCAATTCCCCGTACTTTCGTAGGTCCCAACCACCAAGGCCATACTTTAAGGTCTCTTTTCTTACCATGGTCTGTGCATAGAGTTACCTGGGCGTTTCGGTGCGCCCCGTCCCGCGGCAATTCCTGCAGCAAATACCGCTGTCCTCGATCGCCCAGATATACCCTTTAAGACCATTCCCTACCCGGGTCTTGTGCACAAGAGTTGCCCGACTGAACCCGCCGCGTCTGCCGCCTTGTTTTCAGCTTCTCTAAGTCCGGATCATACTCGCCCGAACCGCGAACGAGAAGCAAGGGAGTCGGAGATCACCGAAATCGGCGAGGTGCACCTCTCCAGTCGTCCCAAGAGTGTCGAGCGGTCGAAGTTTTGGATCCCGGAACGAGGCCCCCAATTGTGAGAAACAGAACTCACTCAGAAATCAGCCTGAGACAAAGCCTTGGAAACAAGAACAAATTATTACAGCCTTGCAAGTACCGGACGCTTCTGCAATCAAGCAGAAATGCGCGCGAAAACAGAGCATGTTAGCTTTCTTATTCAGTTTACAAGTTGTGGAATCACGCCTCCCTTTTCCCATCCTATCATAAGCCGATTAGCTCACTTTTGTTTTTTTTTCTCTCTCATCCTACTGTCCTTATATGTTTGCATTCTTTGTTTCAGCTTGTTCTTTTATCCAGTTTCTCTTATCATACTATAATCTTTATTGTGAAATGTCCCTGCTGCTTCTTTTTGTGATCAACTACAACACTTTAAAGTTATTTCCGAGCTTCAAACTATTTTCTTTAAAAGACCCTCTATATTGTTTAAAGTCTAAGCCTTAAGTATGCGACATGCTACAAGAATTCCGCGACCGTTTGTGTAATGTCCCACCCCCGCAACACCCCACCCACCACATGCAGAAACTACATTTCTAATCTCCCACAAATCCTAAGAGCTTCACACTCCGCGACCCTTTCTTTCCAACCCCGCACTTACCAAGCAACTACAAAAACAGAATTTACTAGAAATTCTCAGTCGATCTGACAGCATCAGTGGAGACAAATCAGAGTTAATGCTTCGGTCAAGAACTGTTCTGAGGAAGGTACACTCGAGTCGAAATGTTAACTCCGAATTCTCTGATGCTTTAATTCCTATTTTTTGTCTCTGATTTACAGTACTTTCATCTCTTTAGCGTTTTATTTACCATCTACTTAACGTGCTCATAACTGGGTACTTTGAAGAAATCTAAGCAGCCAAAGGAAACCCATGCGGAATAACGTGCAAACTCCACATTATCAATCACTCCAGGTTAAAATAAAAACTCGTTTCCTGGCGCCGAGAGACAACAGTGTTAACCACAGAGTTGCCTGAAAAGGCAAGCACTTTTCTCGATGGGTAACTGAACCTCGGATATGCGCGGTGACAGGCAGACTTACTACCAGGGCGACTGTGAAAAAGGAAGCGCCCTCAGCTTCTAAGTCGGGACTGGGAAATAACAACTATTTCACCATCCTAATCCCTTTAAAACCACTGACACCATAGCCATGTGATGGCTTCAGAAATTCCACCTGAATAGTTCTTCAAGTGATGAGGGTTTCTGACCCTTAATGCAAGTTCAAGATTCCAAACTTGCGATGGCTGAAATGGAGTTTTTGTTTTGACAAACACATACTCAAATCTTTCTGCCTCTTAAATCTCTGCATCCCTGGTGATTGACCACTTCATCAAGGTGCATTGTTTCTTTAACTTTAACCTTTCCATATCCGTCGTTACTTTATACATCTCAATCTTGTCTTCTTTCAATTCCTCTGCTATAAGAAAAAAACAGCCCAAACTCTCTTTATAACTGAAACTCCTCAGCCCAGACAATATCCTGATATATCTCTTCTGAACCGTCTCCAAAGCTGTCACATCTCCTTTGTAAAGTGATTTGCCGACTGCACACAATAGTCCAGCTCGAGTCGAATGGACAAATCAAATAAATGATCAGAAAGTCACGTACACTTTTCCAGCTAACTCTCTTTTGCTCAATAATATCTTGTGTCCTTTTCATAGAATCATGGAACTTGTACAGTGTGGAAACAGGCCGTTTAGTTCAACAAGTCCACACTGACCCTCCGAAGAGTAACTCAACTAGACCTATTTTCCTGTCCTTTTATTGTATATTTACCACGGACTAATGCGCCCAACTTACACATGCCTGAACAGGATGCGAAATATAACATGGCCAATTCACCTAAATCTTCTCGTCTCCTGATACTCGTGCTCCAAGAATCTCTGGTTCATGCCAGTTAAAGTTGCTACATGAGCTTTGTTCGAACAACCATGTCATCTAACAGGATCGATTAGTTGAAGTTGCCAAAGCTGAGATTGGAGCATGTGCACCCAGCAACAATGACTGCAGCACCACAGATTGAATGGGGTCAATGTGAAATTAAGTGTTAGATTGCGCAGTGCCTGAGGGAACTGGAAGAGGATATTGAGACGAGGGTCAGTAAGGGAGGGAGAAAGACAAAAATATCCGACAATGGGTGGCTTCGATTCCTTATATATAACAGGCCGAGATGTGAGAGAGCAGGCTCTGAAGAAAGAAAATCATCACCTTGGATAATATTTTCATGTGAAAACAACTGATTCCATGCTGTGCTGATTTGGTTCCTTTCACATAGAGTAAAAAGGGGGAAATATTACGTACCATAACTCGAATTCTAAACATACTGATGCGGCCATAAACCAAGGTAGCGACCACTGAAAACAAACGCGGCATCACACAAACTGATGCACTTAAAGAAAAACACTTACAGTGGCAGAGGATATGTCAGAAACAACAACACAAACACCGGAAGACCACTTAGCGAAGTCTTGACTGAGATGTTGGAACTCAGAATGGGCTGAAACTTCAACTTCGATATTTCTAGAGGCTGTGGAGTTACCATCATTGGATATGAATGACGACTGAGATGAACTGTTTTCCATAGAATATCAAAGGCTGAGAGGATAGACTGGGATATAGTTGAAATGCATGTTTCAATAGTCATGTAGTTTAACATCATTTACTTCAGCAGTTACCTCACATGTGGAAGTAATCACTGCTGACAACGATCACATATATTTAATTACCATTCAGAGAAACTGAGTGGTACGGCCGGGAAACTCCCAGATTAATGAGAATACTCGACATTTTTATTCAGCTCAATTTAACCTCGAGATATCGAGGAAAAGCACGAAAGTACACTTAGAATTTTTAACATCAGCGGTAATCCCATTGAATGGCTGTGCAGACATAGGGTGAATGAAAAATTTATGAGAACAAGTGTGTTTTCTTTGCGAACCTGTCCGCTTCACAATGTGGGAACTATTGCAGTTAGTGGTGAAGTTGATTATATTTACTAGTTGTTCACCCTGAGACGGTTACAATTGTTTCTCCTGTCCCTGATATCATCACCGACCTGCAGCAAGCGCACTTGAATCAGTGGCTTCATGATTTGCTTGTTTGCAAATCTGGGGGTTGTTCATTCGACTCTTCAATTTCACAAGAACACTGCCGCATTTTATTACACTTGCAAACTCATTGTCCCGAAGTCGAGATGTGCTTTGAGTTCCTTATCTGCAGGAAGAA
>NC_057717.1:31946666-31950836 GCF_004010195.1 Chiloscyllium plagiosum
CATGGCCAATTCACCTAAATCTTCTCGTCTCCTGATACTCGTGCTCCAAGAATCTCTGGTTCATGCCAGTTAAAGTTGCTACTTGAGCTTTGTTCGAACAACCATGTCACCTAACAGGATCGATTAGTTGAAGTTGCCAAAGCTGAGATTGGAGCATGTGCACCCAGCAACAATGACTGCAGCCACACAGATTGAATGGGGTCAATGTGAAATTAAGTGTTAGATTGCGCAGTGCCTGAGGGAACTGGAAGAGGTTATTGAGACGAGGGTCAGTAAGAGAGGGAGAAAGACAAAAATATCCGACAATGGGTGGCTTCGATTAATTATATATAACAGGCCGAGATGTGAGAGAGCAGGTTCTGAAGAAAGAAAATCATCACCTTGGATAATATTTTCATGTGAAAACAACTGATTCCATGCTGTGCTGATTTAGTTCCTTTCACATAGAGTAAAAAGGGGGAAATATTACATACCATAACTCGAATTCTAAACATACTGATGCGGCTATGAACCAAGGTAGCGACCACTGAAAACAAACGCGGCATCACACAAACTGACGCCCTTAAAGAAAAACACTTACAGTGGCAGAGGATATGTCAGAAACAACAACACAAACATAGGAAGACCACTTAGCGAAGTCTCGACTGAGATGTTGGAACTCAGAATGGGCTGAAACTTCAACTTCGATATTTCGAGAGGCTGTGGATTTACCATCATTGGATATGAATGACGACTGAGATGAACTGTTTTCTATAGAATATCAAAGGCTGAGAGGATAGACTGGGATATAGTTGAAATGCATGTTTCAATAGTCATGTTGTTTAACATCATTTACTTCAGCAGTTACCTCACATGTGGAAGTAATCACTGCTGACAACGATCACATATATTTAATTACCATTCAGAGAAACTGAGTGGTACGGCCGGGAAACTCCCAGATTAATGAGAATACTCGACATTTTTATTCAGCTCAATTTAACCTCGAGAAATCGAGGAAAAGCACGAAAGTACACTTAGAATTTTTAACATCAGCGGTAATCCCATTGAATGGCTGTGCAGACATAGGGTGAATGAAAAATTTATGAGAACAAGTGTGTTTTCTTTGCGAACCTGTCCGCTTCACAATGTGGGAACTATTGCAGTTAGTGGTGAAGTTGATTATATTTACTAGTTGTTCACCCTGAGACGGTTACAATTGTTTCTCCTGTCCCTGATATCATCACCGACCTGCAGCAAGCGCACTTGAATCAGTGGCTTCATGATTTGCTTGTTTGCAAATCTGGGGGTTGTTCGTTCGACTCTTCAATTTCACAAGAACACTGCCGCATTTTATTACACTTGCAAACTCATTGTCCCGAAGTCGAGATGTGCTTTGAGTTCCTTATCTGCAGGAAGAATTTTTCCTCAACAACAATGCACCACTTCCTTATGTACAAGAATGTTTGAAATGCTGGGTTGTCTGAACTATTGATATGAAGCTATGCCCAACTTCAGTCTATTGTCCACTTATAAGTATTGTCGGCTGCCAAGACTTACTGTTGGCAATGTTTCAATCGATTATACCGCAATTCTTTGTTTAACAGAATTGCTTTTATACAGCCGCTCGGTTTGATAATAAAAATTACTAACATGATGAACACAATTCCACCGAATCATTCAAAAGAATTGACATCTTCATTAGAAGCATCTTGCAAAGTGCATGGTTAATCTTCTTAAACTTGATTTTCCTCAATATCTCTCTAAACTGTTCAGTTTCTGAGTACTTTGTAGTCAGAACATTTGAAAGAATTTCATTGTGTTTGGAATTAATTGTGGCAATTCTTAATATACCGATTAATGTCTCTGATCGATTAATGTAACCGAGAACATCAGAGTCAACCTAAAGGCGCTGTCAGAAGAGGGAAAGATAGAATAGCCTCGCACGCTGCTCTTATGCACGTTATCAATTTCAACCCAACCCAATCTCTGCAATCCCTGGGAGCGAAAAGGAAACAATTAAACAGAGCCCCGTTTCAAATCTGTGAATCTTTAGAAACTCTGTTGGAGGGGAATGAAGGGTGCCCTGACCGACAGAGCAGAGACTATCAAGGTGCATTCCCCTTCTGGAAGGAGCAGGGGCAATTACTCCGATGTTCTCGAGGCATGAACTGATCTGAGTCATTGAAAGGATCCCCATCAGTGCTGGTCCCCTCTCGCTGTTGTCACTGTCAGGAACAATAAAACCTGATTCCCTGACCAGGCACCCAACTTTGGCCGCGGTGAAGAAAACACCGACTCTTAACCATTACACCACCAGTGCTGCCTTGTGAGTTGTTGGACAGCTTCTTAATGTCAAAGCGTATGGTGCTTTATTTCTCAGGACATAAGTTTGAACAAGTCATCGACTGTTTACTGAAAGGAAAGAGGCCCATCATCCAAGTTTTCAGCACTTGGCCTGTCCCCTTGTGTTCTCAGATTTATCAAGCACTCGTCAAATGCTATTATCCAATCACGTTTTACAATGAATGTGACTGAAGGCTAAGATGGACAACCTGTGTTCATATTCCCTCGGTGAGCTGAACCCCATTTCCAAAACAGAGGGAAACACACAGACACGTTCTGGCAGAGTGACTGAGGGCTCAGGAGAGATCAACCAGAAGGAAGGCTTTCACCCAATTGGCTTATTTTGTGTCATTTCAGATTTTAACACCAGAGTCTGGTTACAGCAAAGAAAGGAAACATTCAGCCATTCCCGTGTCCGTGTTCCTCCCCTATCAAAGCATTGAGCGACGGAGGCAGTGTGCTCTGAGAGAAGGATTCTCATTCATTAGAAACTGCAACATAATAGATGATTGGATAGCCTGTGCATTAGAAACCAGTCGTAACAAAACCAAGACAGAACTGAAGGCATCATCTGCAGAAAGATGAGAGAATATAATGCCGAATCAGACAGTGTCCAGGGTGAAAGAAACAGAGACTGTCCCTGGAAGTCTCGTCATTTAGTTTCCGTGCTCTCACAGCCATGGCCTGCAAATCGTTAGCATTTATAGTTACCAATAAAAAAAATGTTGCCTTCGCCTGAAAGTTTAATTATGAACCTGAACATATGCACATAAATGGTGAAATTGATAAAAGCTGATCTGATTTTTTAAAATTCCATATTTGGTCAGAAAGAGCAACATGCAAACTCTTAGATTATCATTAAAATCCAATATTAAAGCCAGTTAGTGTTTTCACAAAACTACAAAAGCAGAGGAGGAGCTGGGAGTTTCATGACGGAAGGAGTCTACTGCTCCTACTTTCGACCCACAACTTCTCATTCCTTTCTTCCCAAGAACAAGTGCAGAAGTAAAATACTGGCAATCTGATATATATGAAAAATACAGAAAACGCTGGAAATATTCAACTTGTCTGGCAGCTCCTGAAAGTGTGGTCGAGGTCAACGCCATCACAACCTGATTGTCTTTACTTTGTATTCATGATAACTAATGTCCAAGCCACAACTCATTCAGACACGTTTCATCGTCTTTAAAAGGAATGCAAGCCTTTAGTTTGACATGAGAAACGTTTTGTCAATTAATTCGGTACTGAAAGGACAACCGTTTCAAGCTGTATGAAACGTGTTGCAAACGGTCAAACCAGTCAAAATGAGGTACCACGTGAAGAAATATGTGTTTCTGTCAAGAGAGCTAAAATAGAATTGTTCATAGAAGATTGTGGTGAACTGTCTGCCGATGTTTTTGATGAGGTAGGCAGACGTCTTGATGATGATAATCCAAAACGATCAGATAAATGTAGATTGGGGTAAAAAATGGCAAACGTTCCGTGAGCCCGCTATCCATGAAACCTGGAATGAAGGAATATAATTAAAGTAGCAATATTGATCATAAATTGGCTGCGTGATAGGTTACTGATGAAGGCTGCCTGCCTGAAATTCAATTTTCATGCTCCTCGGATGCCGCGTGACTTGCTGTGTGTTTTGAGCATCACTCTGATGCTGAATCTGATCTCCAGCATCTGAAGTCCTCATTTTCGCCTGCAGGAAAGGAAACAGAGTCATCATTAACAATTGTCTTTTGAACTGGAAGAATCTTTCAAGCGAAGTTTGGTTGAGAGTTGAGGTGTGCAAGTTCTGCTTAGCTTAATTTAGCCCAACAGCATTCTCTGATTTATCAGGGCTCCCAGCGCGCC
>NC_057717.1:31952840-31954770 GCF_004010195.1 Chiloscyllium plagiosum
TACTGATTTCCTTCAGTTCCTTCCTTTCTTTTTCTTCCCAGTAATTTAGGAATATTACTTGTGTCATCATTTGTGATGGCAGAACCAATATACATGTTTGTTTGGTATGGGATATATTTATCCCACATTATAACGTCCTCTGTTTCTCATTGTAAGGGTTTTGTTTTCAATAATCGTTCTTTTTTTTCTCCCTTCATATGCCTTCAGGAGCTTTAACAATTCATTATATGTTTCTCTGAAGCTTACATTTAAACGGAGTTTTTCGCTCTGCATTAATTCTTGGATCATTATGTTGTCAATATTTACGGGAAACTCCCGGGAAGGATGTCTTTATTTACAGGGAGGCGATCCCTAGAGTGTGTCAGTATTCACAGGGGAGTCCTAGGAAGTGTGTTGGTGTTTTGACGAGATGTGAAAGGGAGTGTGTCAGGTTTCGCATGTTGAGTCCCGAGGAGTGGATCCGTATTTACAATGGGGTCCTGAGCAAGTCTCGGTATATGCAGTGTGGTACCGTGGCATGTTTCAATATTGACAGCTGGGTCCCGTGTATTTACAGTGAGGTACCAGGGAGTGTGACAGTATTTAAAGAATGATCGCTAGGCGTTTGTCAGTGTTTGCAGGGTTGTTCTGAGGTGTGTTTCAGTGTTGACGTGGTTGTCTCGGGAAGTTCTTCAGTATTTACAAGCCGTCCCACGGAGTGTGTATCAGTGTTTATAGGCTGGACCTGAGGAATGTGTTGGTATTTACATGGGGGTCCTGGGGAGTTTTCAGTACATGCGGCGGGGTGGGGTGTTCCCAGCCAGTATGTCAGTATTTACCGGGGGTTCTTGGGATTGTGTCAGTATTTACAGGAATGTTTTATTGGGTTGGGCGGTATTTATACCACGTTCCCAGAGAGTGTGTCGGTATGTACAGGAGGTGTTCTGGGAGTTTGTCGGTAATTTCAAAGTTGGGGTCACGAACAGAATGTCGGTATTAACAGGAGGGGTTCTGGGGAGTGTGTTGTTATTTATAGCGAGGAATTTTGGGAGTGTGTTGGTATTTCCAAGTGGGGTTGTCATGAGCAGAAGATCGGTATTGACAGGTGGGTTCCAAGGGCGTTCATCAGTATTTACAGGGTGGGTCCAGCGAGTGTGTCAATATTTATAAGTGTTTCCCAGGGGGTGTGTCAGTATGCATGGGTGTGTCCCAGCGAAAGCGTCGGAATTTTCAGGGGCGAGTTCTGTAGAGTGTGTCAGTATTTTGAAAGCAGGGTCACAGGCTTAACGCCGGTAGTAAAGAAGGGGTTCTGGGGAATGTGTTGTTATTTACAGCGAGGTAGCCTGGTAGTCTGTTGGTATTTCCAGTGGGCTGTCATGGGCAGAACGTCGGTATCGACAGCGGAGTCCTGATGTATTTGTCAGTACTTACCGGGCTGTCCCGGTGAGTGCATCGTTATTATTGGGTTGGGTTTGGGCTCCTGAGGACTGCATCAGTGTGTTCAAATGCTGGGGCACTGAAAAAAAACATGGGTATTAGCAAGTGATTTCCAGTGAGTGTGTCGTTATTTACAAGGGGTACCCGACAGTATGTTGGTATTTCCGGGGGAAGAGTGTCACTAGAAAAAAGTGTTGACAGAGGCTGTCCACGGCTGTGTGCCAGTGCTTGCAGTGGTGGGTTCAGTAAGTGCGTCGTTATTTATAGTTTTTTCCCGGGTAGTGTGTCGGTGTTCAAGATGGTGCTTCCGGGGATTGTGCTGGCATTCACAACATGTCCCATGGAGTGTGTCAGTATTGACAGGGAGGATACCTTGCAGTGTGTCAGTATTCACAGGGGGTCCCAGGGATTGAACCAGTGTTTACAAGGGATCTGGAAACTGTTTTGCTGTTTACCGGGTGTTCTGGGAGGTTGTAAGTAATTACAGTAATTTCCAGAAAGTTTGTCTGTATTT
>NC_057717.1:31955270-31972011 GCF_004010195.1 Chiloscyllium plagiosum
ATAGATCTCTGAAGCCTTTCCCCGTCACAAAATGGTCGAGGCCTCTAAACATTCCATCACTTTATGACCTCACTCATTTTCACACAGTGTTCTATCTGCAACATTTTTTATCAAAGCACTCAGTCCGTCCACGTCATTCTGCAGCCTGTCCGCCTCCTCAATATGATCTGTCCTTTCACCTGTCATTGTGTATTCTGCAAATGGACCAACAATTCTGGAAAACGTCCCCTTCACCCTATTGTCTGCCTTCCGCCTGTGAACCAAAACTCAAGCCATGCCAGTACTTTGCCCCTAATACCAGAGACTCTTATTTCGCAGCTTCCGATACTGCGCCTTGACAAATGCCTGCTGGAAATTCAAGCTGATCACATTCACAGAATAGACGTTTTCTCACTTGCTCATTATCGCCTCATAAAATTCTTGAGAACCTATTCTGATGCTTCAAGTACTAAGTAAACCCATCCTTACATTGACCTCTCATGCGTTATTAAATCCAAAATTGATGTGTTTGACATTTATCTAAAATACTAAAACTTTGCATTCAGTCCTGAATGTCATGAACAAAACAGTCCATTCGCAGTTGAGATATGTGAACTTGCGCTGTCTCAGCAGGCTCGATGAGAGAGTGAATTCCTTCCCCCAGTGGATCTCTCTGCTCTCTCAGCAGCGTCGATGAGTGAGCTAACGGTTTTTCTCAAATGAAGGAGGTAAATATGTTCTGCCCAGTGTAAACTCGCTGGTGTGCTGAGAGTTGAGATAATCGCCTAAACGTAGTCCCACAATGAAAACGTTGAAAATGTCTCTCATCTTGTGAAAATATCGATGGAAGGTCAGTCCTGCAGAGACTGGGAGCACATCCCACTCATTATATATTTCTCTCCTCAATTTGAAGACGTTCATGATAAAACGATCCCAAGGAACTTGTATAGTGATTTCCAAAGTCTGAGCATTGAAAAGGTCTCTTCTTTGTGAACACGTTGATGTTATGTCAGCCCCAGGAACATTTGCAGCACTTCCCACTCTGGGCGTTGAAAAGACCTGTTAATAATGTTGATGAGACTTCACGTCGCTCGGTCATTCGCAGCAAGTTCTACAGTTGTGGAATTGAAGATGTCTGTCCTCCGGGTGAGCACGTGGATCGGACGTCAGGTCCCCAGAAGTTTTAAAGGACTTTCACTCGTGTGAGCACATTTCCCATGCATTAACTGCACAGAGGTCTGATAATATTTTCCAAAGTCTGGACAGATAAAGGGTTTGTCAGTAGTATGAGCATTGTGTTGGATAATCCAATCAACGGACGTTTTAAAGCATTTTTCGCAATCCAGACATTGAGATGATTTCTCCTCATTGTGATCGAGCAGGGGTCTATGACTGCAGTTGTAGTTTGTGAGCTCTTATGATAGCAGAAGCCTTGTCCACACACACAACAAGTGAACGATTCTCTCCCACTGTAACCGGAACCTTTTCATTCCATTTTCTATCTCTGATCAAGTTCTATTTGGGATAAAATACGCGATTTGATCAGATCATGGTGGAGTGATAGTTTTTTTCTTTAAATCTTCCCCTTCTAATATGCTCCGAAATCGGTGTTGTATATTTTTAAAAATCAAGAGAATGAGAAAGAGTCTCTGACAGACTCTGGAATTTGCCTGAAGATAGGGATTGAAGTTAATGGGTTTAGACACCAACAATTTGACTGGAACTCTGCCAGAATCTTTCATAAACACACCCTCCACTACTGAGAAGGAGCAGATCAACAGATGGATGTGAACACCATCAACTCCCTGTTCGGTCGAAGTCAAACACTGTCCGGAGTTGTCTGACATCCTATCCGTTGAAGCAGACATTTCCTCCAATTGAATCATGGAAAGCGAGGCCTCTATCTTCAATCCCCAACACAAATCCACTGCTTCACCAATGGGTAGAGAGTGTGGTCTTGGCAAAGCACAGCAGGACAGCCAGCATCTGAGGAGCAGGGGAATCGATGTTTTAAGCAAGAGCCCATCATTTGAAACGAGGCTTGTGAGCCAAGGCGGTAGAGAGACAAATAGGAGGAGGCATGGTAGCTGAGAGTGTGATAGATGGGTTGAACTGGTGGTAATGGTGATAGGTCGGAGAGCAGGGTGGAGCGGATCGGCGAGAAGGAAGCTGGACTGATAGGAAAGATCATGAGATCGGTGCCAACTTGGAACATAAGAACTGGGATGAGATGGGACGAGGGAAATGAGAAATATATAGAAGTCCACATTGGTTCCGTGTGGTTGGAAGGTCGCTTTGTGAAAGATGAGGCCTTCTTCCTCCTGGCGTCGGGTGGTAAAGGTGGAGCGATGGTGGATGCCCAGGACCTGCATGTACTTGTCTGAGTGGGAGGGAGAGTTGAAGTGTTCGGCCACAGGGCAGAAATGTCATTTGGTGTGGGTGCCCTGGAGATGTTCTCTAAAGCGCCCTGCAATTAGTCACTCTGTCTCCCAAATGTAGGGGAGACTGCATTGGGAGCAACGGATAGAGTAAATGGCATGTGTGGAAATGCAGGAAAATCTCTGATGGATGTGGAAGAATCCTTTGAGTCTTTGGACAGAGTTGAAGGTGGAGGTGTGGGTGGAATTTGCAATTCCTGTCATGGAATGGGAAGGTGCCTCGAGGGGAGGGTGGTTTGGTGGGTGACGTGTACCTGACAAGGGAGTCACGGAGGGAATGATCTTCACAGAAAGCGGCTAGAGGCAGGGAGGGAAATACATCTCTGCTGATTGCGTCCGTTTGAAAATTGGGAAATGGCGGAGGATGATATGATGTCAAGGGAGTTTGGTGGGGTGGAAGGTGATGACCGAGGGTTTCTGCCTTTTTCATAGATGGAGGGGTGGGTCTTGAGTGCGGAGTTGCTGGAAATGGATGAGGTGCGCTGGAACGCAGAATCGGCCACATTGGTGGAGAAATTGCCTCAACACTGACTCAATCTTCTCCTTGATAATTGTCAGAGTCTGAACCAGTTACGTCATCACTATGGAGACATACTTCACCTCATTAACATCATACAGCTCTTCGACATCTCTGCTCATCTGCAGCTCAAAATCTTTTCCATCCCTTTGGACTAAACTATCGTAATGCACTTCCATCCGCCCTGTCACATTCCCTCTCTACTCTGGTCAAACTTCCTCTGCCTCTATTCACACGTGTACTTGATCTTTGTTCAGTGTTTTATTGTAACTTATTTGAAAGAGGTTTTTAACCACTGCCCATTTTCCCAACCATGTGCTGCTGCCTTCGCAGCTTTATCTTTCCACAGGGGCTCTCACATGGTGGAAGGGAAGGGGTTGTCTGTTGTTCACCCAATGTTGCAATCCTGAGGTTTTTGAACAACTCTGCTGCACGTAGGAGTTTTCGCAACAGCGGTTCTTCACTGATCACTGCTCTGATACATCTCAAAATTTTCGTCATTTTATTCAAATTTTTAAACTGTCTCCGCTCAATCTATCGTTGCAATGTCCTACAGCCCACTCAAGAACAATTAGAGATGGTCAATAAATGCCAACCCAGCCAGCGAACCACACCAAGATTTTATTTCTTTTAAAAAAAAACCTCTCAGATATCTACCTTCCCTCGAATTCCAACCTTTTGATCATGGTCAATTTTAATTGTTTCATGTCTGGCGCCCGGAATTCTCATGTATCAAGGCCATAAAGCATGAAATCTCTTCACTCAGGAGATCGCAGAATTCCGTTAGAAAAGTAGTGCCTCACCAAGTGATGTAGAAAATCTGTGATACGAGTTGAAATCAACGGCAGTAAATTGTATCAATCCTGCATCATGCCTTTCATATATGGAAACTTCAAAGCTTTTCCTCTGAAAGGAGTTTAAGCATTTTTTGTTTGCAGTCACATAACGAGATATTGGGAAGCTGACGAAGTGTTATAAGAAACAAGTGATCAAGCAAGGAGGATTCAAGCAGAAGTTTCAACCACAAAACTCTGGTTGCATCACAAACCTCGGGTAATGGAGTTTGTTCTACCCGAGGCCATCATTTTCTTGTCAGTATAAAAGCAAAACATTCGCGCATGGATCTGCAGCTCAGTGATTGGAGCTCTCGTCTTGTTTGCCAGTGGATATGAAAAGTCCCACTGGGGCCTTGCTGGCTTTTCTCACATATACTGCAACAAACATCTAAAAGTGCTTTCTCACTGTTATTCGGAATTATTTCTGATGAAAAAGCGTGAAGTCATTCTCTCCAGGGCTAATGTGTTTGAGTTTGGATTTCTACTTCTGTGTTTCTCCTTCGAGGAACATGAGGATAACAAGCAGCTGATGCGAAGAATGGTCCAGTTTGGCAGGAAGAATATTTTGACACAGTAGAAGCCGTAGAGCAATGGGGAAACAGTGGGGGAGGAAAAGTACAGGGAAGCGGCTTAATGTTCGTTACGTAGCGACAAAACAACTATGGGAATCCAAAGAAAACACGCACGGGCTGGAAGAACACCGGAAGTCAGGCTGCCTCAGGAGGTATACCGTCAGCATGTGTCAATACTTTATGGCTGGGCCTGTCCTCCAACGGCAGCCTGCTGCTGGTTTACCTCTTTGCTTACGTAAACAGACTCTGGTTTTAAAGGCTAAAGTGAAGGAAGAAGAAGCCAAATGGTTAAAAACATTGCAAAGGAAGCCACTGAGGTCCTGGTGGATAAAGCCATGAGAAAAGGCAAGGCGGGGTTTCATGAGGTGGTGGAACCGACCAATAGATCACGTGGTGTGCAAAACTCAGTTGTGTCCACATGGAAGTTTTCCAGATGATGTGATTTGGTGAGAATAAACAGGAAGAAATTTCCCACAGGTGGATGAATCTATAACTAAAGTTTAGAACCTCAAAACCAGTGATGGATTATAAAGAAAAAATTGGAGCACGGCTTGTTTTGTTTTCATTCTACAGTTATTGAAATCGGGAATGACTTTTTTCAGAGAAAAGTAGTTTCAATAGCTAATTCTAAAATATTTATAAAGGTGCGAACAGACACACAAAGAATGAATTTAAACGGGACAGAGAGTCTGCGCTGTAGGGATGGGATTGTGTTAAGTGCACACTCTCTAATTTGCTAAGGTTAATTGGAAAGAAATTGTATAACAACTACAATTGAGTACGACTAAGTGTGAAAATATCCGATTGTTAGGTTTTGCAGCTTGATCTAAGTCAAATTCTATAAATTCTGTAAGAACTGAACTGTTTGTGTTAACTTAAAATTTCAGGAAAGCTGGTTAGTTCAGTCCATTGCAAAACTGGTTACGATACAAAGTGAAACCAACAGTGTGGGATTAATTCTCGCAACGTCTCAGTTTAACATTCTGATCCTGATATCCCCACTCACCTAATCCATTAGACGATGGCGAGAATCAAAGGGAAATTATACCATAGTGAGTTTGTATTGATCTGTCGATATCACGCACCTTTTTGTTTTCATTTGCTGCCTTGAACATTTCGCTGCAATCACAGAGAAGTCCATTGAGTCCATTTGCTGCACACTCATCTTCCTCGAAAATATCCAGTGACAACTCTCGAAACATATTCCTGTTTGAATTCTCTAAACTTCACAGCAGTGATTTAAAATAACTTTATCATTTCGATTCGAGTTTTTCCAACATTCAAAATGTCCAATGAGATAAGCATCATTCTTTTTGCATTGCTTTAATAACCGATATTGAGTACACAGCAAGTGCAACAATATAGAAAATGCCCCGTGTTCTTTCCACAGTATAACACAGTTGAAAAGTGTGGTGCTGGAAGAACGGAAGGGCTAATGCCCGAAACGCCGATTCTCCTGCTCCTCGGATACTGCCTGGCCTGCTGTGTTTTTCCAGCATCACACTTTTCAACTCTGATCTCCAGCATCTGCAGTCCTCACTTTCTCCACAGTATAACACAGTGCAGGATCAGCGTTATGAGAAAGAGAATCCATCTCATACGTCATCTGGGTATCTCTGTTGAGATATGGATATTGTCCTGGGAGTATTTCTGACTGTTCGTAAGTAACTGAGGCATTTCCCAAGGACAGAAGACTCCGCAAAATCAGGAGTAAGATTTTTAGAGTAAAAACTGTTTTATTCAACGTAGTTTTGCAACGTTTAAGTACGTATGCAAGCACATACATGCATACATGCACGCACCCATTTATATTTATGTATGTGTGTATGTGTGTAAATATGAGTGTTTATGTGTGTATAAGAATTGAGATGGTTGGGAAGCGAAGGTCAGGCAATTGAATGTTCTTCCTGTAGAATGCGGTAAGTAAGAGTCACCAATAGTGTCCCAGATATCTGCATCTGCAGGAACTGCACCCAGACCTCGTTCCTTGGAGAGTGTGTTCGGGAACTGATGCTAGACATTGGATCATTCGGGAGACTGAGGAGATAATTGAGGTGAGTTATAGGCAGTCCGTAACACCTCAGGTACAAGAAAAAGGTCAATGGGTTTCAGTCGGGAAACGAAAAGGGAACTGCCAGACAGTGCATGCATCTCCTGCGGCCGTACTCCTCTGTTAAAAGGATACCGTTATTGATATTTTTGAGGGGGCGTGACTTAACAGGGGTTAAACATGGGGTACAGGTCTCTCGCACAGAGATTGTCACTTTTGCTCAGAACGGTCGGGGACAGAGGAGGATACCATTATTTTTGGAGACTTCATAGTGAGGGGAATAGATTGCAGATTCAGTGGGTCTGGGACACACGTACGTTTGGTGTGTTGCCTCCCAGCTCACACACTTTCTGATGTCTCGCACCGTTTTTTATTGCTATTCTTAAGAGGGAGGGGGAACAGTCCCAAGTCATGGTCCACATATGCACCAACAACCAACAACATAGATAAGAAAAGGCATGTGGATGTAAGGCAAAAATTCAGGGAGCGAGAGTGACATCTTCGATCCAGATCTAACAGTTGTTCTCTCTGATTTGTTACCTCTGACACATCCTACAGAGATGAAGAATACAGACAGAGCTTTTGACAATGTGGCTACTGGGATGGTACAGGGGGAACGGATTCGGATACCTGGACAATTTTGTCTCTTTCTGGAGTAGGTGGTACCTTTACAAATAGGATGGTTTTCACCTGAACCACAGGAGAACCAATATCCTTCGGGGTTGGGGCGGGGATAATTTGCTAATGCTTTTTAAGAAACGAATTCAGCAGCAGAATGGGAACCTGAATTTTAGCTGAATTGGACACGAGGTTTTGAGTTGTGAGGACATAATTATGTTTTCAGGTTTGCAAGAGTGTACTGGCAAACATGAAGATGGTTTGAAGGGTGTTTACGTCAACGCCAGGAGCATCTGAAATAATGTAGGATAACTTACAGCATGGGTTGTTAACTGGGATTTCGAAGTTGTGGCCATTTCAGAGACATGAATAGAGCAGTGAAAGGACTGGGTGTTCCTGGGGCCATAGTCTCTATTTTTTCATTAAGAGCAAGCAAGGCGGTAAAAGAGGGTGAGGTATGGTATGATTAGCCAAGGAAAGTATTACGGTAGCAGAAAGGATATTTGATGAGCACTCTACAGAGTCTATTGAGCTAGAATGGTCCGATTTCAGACTCAGTAAAGGAGAGATCCCTGCGAATGGAGTTTTCAATAGCCCACTGAAATGTTCCAGAGATAGAGAGTAAACGATTGCAAAGATGATTCTGGATAGGAGCGAAAATAACGGGGTAGTTGTTCTGGGGGACTTTAACTGTCCAAATATTGATTGGAAAATTTATAGTTTGAGTCAATCTGATTGGTGAATTTTTGTCCAATGTGTGCAGGAGGGTTTCCTCACACAGCATATAGACAGGCCAACAAAAAGCAAAGCCACATTGGATTTGGTACTGGGTAATGATGCAACCCATGTGTTCCATTTGGAGGGAAGTGAGCACTTTTGTGATAGAAACAGGTTTATATTGTAGGGTAAGAGATATTGCTGGGAGAAAGGTGATTAGGCAAGAGTTAGGATGCATAGGATGGAAAAATTAGCTGCAGGTGTTGGGTACAACTGAAATCTGGAGCTTGCTCATGAGGAGCGACTGCGTGCCCTTGATAGGTATGTATACGTCATGCAGGGAATATGTGGTCGTGTCAGGGAGCTGTGTCGACTGAAAATGTTGAATCTCGTGTCAAGAGGGGGAAGGAGGATGATGTAAAGATGAGATGTTCATGCTCAGATCGGGTGCTTGAGAATTAGAAATGAGCCAGGAAGCATCTAAAGAGAGAGCTAAGTCGATCTAAGAGGGGACACGAGAAGTCTTTGGCTGGCAAGATGGAGGTAAACACTGAGCTTTTTGTTGGCATTTCCAGAACAAATGAATGACTGGCATACGATTGGAACCTGTCAGGAATCGTAGTGGGAGGTTGATCCGTGCAGTCCGAGGAAAGGTAGGGCGCTGAATGAATATTTTTCATCGGTGTCACAAATGAAAATAGAGAATGATGTCATGGAGAATATTGAGATGCAACCTATTGGAATATACGAAATTGATGGTCATGGGTAGTTTGTTTGGGCAATTCTTGAAAATGTGAAAATATACCTGTCCCTTGGGCTTGATGGGATGTATCCTACGATTCTCTGGGAATCTTGGGTGGAGAGTGCTGTACTTCAAAGTTTGGGAGAAGATTTGTAGCTCGGGTGCTCGTTGTTGTGGTTCTGTTCTCCGAGCTGGGAAGTTTTGTTGCAAACGTTTCGTCCCCTGTCTAGGTGACATCCGCAGTGCTTGGTAGCCTCCAGTGAAGCGCTTCTGTGGTGTTTCCTCCTGTATTTATAGTGGCCTGTCCCTGCCGCTTCCGGATGTCAGTTTCAGCTGTCTGCTCTAGTGGCCGATATATTGGGTCCAGGTCAATGTGTTTGTTGATGGAGTTTGTGGATGAGTGCCATGCTTCTAGGAATTCCCTGGCTGTTCTTTGTTTGGCCTGCCCTATAATGGTAGTGTTGTCCCAGTCGAATTCATGTTGTTTGTCGTCTGCGTGTGTAGCTACTAGGGATAGCTGGTCATGTCGTTTCGTGGCTAGTTGATGTTCGTGGATGTGGATTGTTAGCTGTCTTCCTGTTTGTCCTATATAGGGTTTTGTGCAGTCCTGGCATGGGATTTTGTATACTACATTAGTTTTACTCATGCTGGGTATGGGGTCCTTCGTTTGGTGAGTTGTCTGAGTTGTTGTTTTGTGTGCTGTTATAAGTCCCAGTGGTCGCAGTAGTCTGGCTGTCAGTTCAGAGATGTTCTTGATGTATGGTAGTGTGGCTAGACCTTTGGGTTGCGGCATGTCCTCGTTCCGTTGTCTTTCTCCTAGGCATCTGTTGATGAAGTTGCGCTTGTATCCATTTTTGGTGAATACCTTGTATAGGTGTTCCTTTTCTTCTTTTTGCAGTTCTGGAGTGCTGCAGTGTGTTGTGGACCTTTTGAAAAATGTCTTGATGCAATTTCGTTTGTGTGTGTTGGGGTGGTTGCTTTCATAGTTCAGGAGCTGGTCTGTGTGTGTGGCTTTCCTGTATACCTTCGTTGTGAATTCTCCGTTCGGTATTCTCTGTACCATCACGCCTAGGAATGGGAGTTGGTTGTACTTTTCTTCCTCTCTCGTGAATCGGATTCCTGAGAGCGTAGCGTTGATGATCCGGTGTGTTTTCTCTATTTCTTGTTTTAATGATTACAAATATCGGTGAGCCCATGGGTGTTCCGTTGATTTGTTCGTCTATCTGGTTGTTGAATGTGAAGTGTGTTGTGAGGCACAAGTCCAGTAGTTTAAGTATGCCGTCTTTGTTGATAAGATCAACGTTCTGTTTTCTGTTGTGTATGTCTGGCAGGTTGGCTGTTGTTTCTCTGGCTAGGGTTTTGTCAATAGAGGTGAACAGTGCCGTTACATCGAATGAGACAATAGTTTCTTCCATGTCAATGTGTATATTTCTGATGGTGTCCAAGAATTCCTGTGTTCATTGTATAGAGTGCCTGGATCCGCTGATCAGGTGTTTCAGTTTCTGCTGTAGTTCTTTAGCCAGTTTATGTGATGGTGTCCCTGTTAGTGATACTATGGGTCTGAGTGGGATGTCTGGTTTGTGCACTTTGGGTAGTCCATAGAATCTAGGGGTGTTGTTGATTTCAGGTTTCACTCTTTGTAGCTCCGCCCTGGTTATCTGTACGGACAGATAACGACAAAGAATGAACTACAAAGAACTCACCGATCTCGGGACTCATAGTGGAAGCAGTAATGCAAAGGTTAGAACAAAAACAGTCTTACCACAAATTCAACCCAAACTCTGGGTCAGATACGCTGATGACACCTTTGTAATCATTAAAACACAGAAATAGAAAAAAACACACCGGATCATCAACGCCACGCTCACAGGAATCCGATTCACGAGAGAGGAATTAAAGGACAACCAACTCCCATTCCTAGACGTGATGGCACAGAGAATACCGAACGGAGAATTCACGACGAAGGTTTACAGGAAAGCCACACACACAGACTAGCTCCTGAACTATGAAAGCAACCACCCCAACACACACAAACGAAGTTGCATCAAGACACTATTCAAAAGAGCCACAACACACTGCAGCACACCAGAACAGCAAAAAGAAGAAAAGGAACACCTATACAAGGTATTCACCAAAAACGGACACCAGCGCAACTTCATCAACAGATGCCTAGGAGAAAGACAACAGAACGAGGACATGCCGCAACCCAAAGGACTTGTCACACTACCATACATCAAGAACATCTCTGAACTGACAGCCAGACTACTGCGACCACTGGGACTTATAACAGCACACAAACCAACAGCCACACTCAGACAACAACTCACCAGAACGAAGGACCCCATACCCAGCATGAGCAAACTAATGTAGTATACAAAATCCCATGCCAGGACTGCACAAAACACTATATAGGACAAACAGGAAGACAGCTAACAATTCACATCCACGAACATCAACTAGCCACGAAACGACATGACCAGCTATCCCTAGTGCTACACACGCAGACGACAAGCAACATGAATTCGACTGGGACAACACTACCATTATAGGGCAGGCCAAACAAAAAACAGCCAGGGAATTCCTAGAAGCATGGCACTCATCCACAAACTCCAACAACAATCACATTGACCTGGACCCAATATACCGGCCACTAGAGCAGACAGCTGAAACTGACAACCGGAAGTGGCAGGGACAGGCCACTATAAATGCCGGAGGAAACCCACAGAAGCGGTTCACTGGAGGCTCCCAAGCACCGAGGATGTTACCTAGACATGGGACGAAACGTTTGCAACAAAAATGTCCAGCTCGGCGAACAGAACCCCAACAGTGCTGTACTTTTAACCATGAACTTTGTGTCGTCTGTGTCTATGTGATGAGCGCGAGAAGACTCAAATTTAGCAAATATTGTCACCTTCTACAACATGAGTAGAGAAATCTCTGGTAATTGTAGAACAATGAGTCTTTGTTTCGGTGAAGGTAAAGTTTTGGAAAATATTATGAGAGATAGGATTTATGATTATCTAATAAGGAAGAAGTGGATTCGGGAGAGTCAATTCGATTTTGTGAAGAGTAGTTTGTGCTTCACAAACCTTATGGACGTTGATAATATTCCCCACGGTAGGCTATTGCATAAATAACGCAGGCATAGGATTAATAGTTATTTAGCTGTTTGGATCAAAGAATGGTGACCTGAAAGAAGCCAGAGTGGTTAGTTGATGGTAAACCTTCGTCCTGGAGTTCAGAGACTAATGGTATACCAGAAGGTTGATCCACTGCAGTTGACATTTGTATAAATAATCTGGATTTGGGCATGGAATGATGGGTCAGTAAATCAGCCAATGGCTTCAAACTCGATGGAGTTGTCAACTGTGTCAAATGCTGCTGCAGGTTGCAGTTGGACATGTACAACGTGCAGGGCTGAGCTCAGAGGTCGCAAATAGAGATTAATGCGGGAACATGTGCAATCATTCACTTTGGAAGGAACAACAAGAAGAGAAAATTCTGGGCTAAAAGTCATATTCTTGGAAGTTTAGGTGAGCAGAGAGATCTTGGTGCTAATGTGCATAAAACTCTGAAAGTTACCACCGATGTTGATAGGTTTATTGGGAAGGAGCACGTTATGTTAGATTTATTGGGAGAAGGCACCGTGTGGGCGGTACGGTGGCACAGTGGTTCGCACTGCTGCCTCACATTGCCAGAGACCCGGGTTCAATTCCAGACTCAGGCAAATTGGGTCTGCGTGGGTTTCCTCCGGGTGCTCCGGTTTCCTCCCCCAGTCACAAAGATGTGCAGGTCAGGTGCATTGGCCATGCTAAACTGCCCGTAGTGCTTGGTAAAGGGGTAAATGTATGGGTGGGTTGCGCTTCAGGGGGTCGGTGTGGACTTTTTGGGCCGAAGGGCCTGTTTCCACACTGTAAGTAATCTAATCTAAAGGATTGGGTTTCACAGCCACGAGGTCATGTAACACTCCAGAAATGCTCTATCTGCACTTGTGACGTTGCGTAGAGTTCTGGTCGGCACATCATAGGACGGATGTGCAAGCATTTGAAAGGGTGCAAAGGAGATTTACTATGATGCTGTCTTGTATAGAGGGAACGCATTACGAGGAAAGACTGAGGGACTTGAGGTTGTTTATGAGAGAGATAAGAAGTTTGGGAAGTGATTTGAAGTTGAGACTGAATCAAGCCGAGGTAGATGCTTTTCTCAGTGAGTAGGAAAGGTGCAGAACGCCTTGCATTCAACAGTCGTAGACTCATCAACTTTCAGGGCTTTTAAATGATCAGGGGATAATCTTTTGAGTTACAATGATGAAATGTCGTTAAGCTGGACTTATGATTAATATCGCAGGTTGCTTGCAACATCAAAAGCCAAAGACCCTTTATTGCACAGTAATTTGCGGTCCTCGAACTGTTCTTCAGCCTGATGTTGCAATCATCCCTGGTCACTATCAGTGAAATGAGCGCCTGGCGAGGATCAATCTCGCAATTTCGGCAGCTCACACACTTCTAATCTGTTATCGAAGCACGGCAACCTGATCAATTTTCTCACTGGAGCTGGCACCACAGGTCGACCAACGGCACCACAGGACGACCAACGGATTCTTGCCACTGATCCCATGAATCCAATTACTCATTTTTTTGCTGTGGATCTGAAATGAAAATCAGCTTAGTGGTGGTTGTAATGAGAATGGATCATCGATAATGTCGCATCAGGCTCAGGAAAAAGACAGAAAAAAACTGTGGTGAAAAACAGATGTTACTGAATATAAGTTTACCGTGCCTTCCTGCGTTGATCACGGGCAATTTTACATCGCCACTGCCATGGGATTTTCCTTCCATCAGTTTCAACTCGTCACAGAATTCGATTCACTGCCTTCTCCAACTTCCTTTGGACAGTTGATACGACACAGTGACCCACATTGCACACAACGTCAACAATCGTCAGCATTACTTCATCCAAGGGCACGTGGCATGGTTTGTATAAATAGTAGAGATGGAGCAACATTATTCAGGGGCAAATTGGATTTCAGTTTAGATTAGTTTACATTCCCTACAGTGTGAAAACAGGCTCTTCGATCCAACCAGTCCACACCACCGAAGAGTAACCCGCTCAGACCCATTTCCCTTTGACTGATGCATCTAACACTGCGGGCAATTTTGCATGACCAATTAACATGACCTGCTCATTTTTGGATTGCGGGAGGAAATCGGAGTGCCCAGAGCAAACCCACGCAGAAACGGGGAGAACGTGCAAAATCCACCCAGATTGTATTCAAGTTTGGAATCGAATCTGCGGCACTGGTGCTGTGGGGCACCAGTACTAATCACTGAGCCACCGTGCCACTGAAGATGTAGATCTACACTGTCCTCATTATGTTAATGTTTAAAAACCTGGGCCAGAAACAGCACAGGCAGGAAGGAACATGAGGAGGCCACGCCTCCTGGCCAGGACATTCAAAATCATCATGGCTGAGCCAGCATATTAATATCTTTTTTCAGCCTATCAACATCATCGTGTTGCCTATTGGCTAACAGATATTTATCGAGCTCTACCTTCAACAAACATCGAAATTGTTCATTTGTGAAAAATAGATTTTTCCCTTTTCAAGACAGTTGGGATTCTGCACGTATAATACCGGTTTTGCAGAGGAGCAGCCGAGTCTGCTCTGATCACGTTTAAAACCAAACTCGACTCTGGTGGAATTCGAACACACAACCTATTTACGAAAGATTCAACAACCACATAAAATGCCAACGCGCTTACCATTGCGCCACATAGCCGCACGGGCAGACGCGCCTCAGCACACCTTTGACTCGGGACTCTCAATTCATGTATGTCTGCCTTTGTCACAATTTCCAGTACCTGCTGCTTATCCAAGTGTGCTCTGGGTATTCAAATGTTTGGCTATATACTGGTGAAATGTTATGCTGACACGTAGCTTTACCACATTTTCATATAGTGAATTCCAGACAAACAACACTGTCTGGGTGAAAACATTTATCCTAAATCTCCTCTTAATCCCTTGTCTATTGCTTTTCATCTGTGCCACTGGTTATTTTTACTTCCCAAAAACAAGCTCATTTCTGTCACACATATCTGTCCTCTTCATAATATGTGCATGTTTATAAGTTTCTCACACAGCCTTCTCTGCACTTACATAATCAGCCCCAGCTTGGCTTGTCTACCTTCACAACGGGAATGGTCCAGCCATTGTCGTTCTTATCATCTCCCATGAACACCATCTCCTGCAATCAGACGCTTCCTGCAGCCTACAGTGGAAAAACGTTCTCTGAAGAAAAACCAAAACGTATGAACAAAATTATTCGCTATTGGAAATCTGCGGAGAGAAAGGAGAGTTATGTTTCCAGTCCAATGATCCGTCTTTGGAACTAATGGGATGTGTGGATGGTGAAAGAATCTGGAAGAAGCGGACGTGTTCTGAAATGATTGAACTCGATGCTGGGTCCTGAAGACTGCATAGTCTGTCAGTAGAAAATGAGGTGCGATTCTTCCAGCTTGGGCTGTGCCTTCAAGTATCACTGCAGCTGACCGGAGTCTGAAATCGTGTCTTTGGAACACAGTGCAACATTCAAGTGACAGGAGACTGGAAGATCAGGATAACCTTTGTTTGTTCCATACAGAACGTAGGCGATCTCAGCTTTGTCACTGACTCTGTGTTTCACTCCCCATTGTGGAGAGATAACATTCTGTGGAGGAAGAACAGTTGCCTGGACTGAATGAAGTGCAGACAAAGCACTGACAGGTGTCTCTGAAAAGTTACACAGTGAGGAGAGATATCATAACCCAGCAGATCTTATTGCTTAGGAGATAGAACATTACAGTGCAGTGCAGGCCCTTCGGCCGTCGATCTTGCACTGACCTGTGAATAAAAATTTGATGCCCATCTAACCTTCACTGTTACATTATTAGCCATATGTATGTCCAATGCACATTGCAATGTCCATATACTCAGCGAGTCTACGATTGTTGCCGACAGGCTAATCCACGCCCGTACAGTTATCTGTCTTAAATCAATCGCCATTCAATTTAATGCTGTATCTGTTCGTGTTGGCCTTCACCGTCCGAGGAAAAAGGCTCTTACTGTCCACTCTATCTAACCTTTTGATAATTATATAAGTCTCGATTAATTCACTCGCCAACCTTCTTCTCTCCGACGAAAACAACTTCAGGTTCCTCAGACTTTGCTCGTAAGACCTTCGATCCACACCAGTCAACATCCCAGAACATCTCCTTTGAACCCTTTCCAAAATTTTCACATCTTTCCAAAATTCAGTGACTAGAATTGCATGCAATACTCCAGATGGAGCCCTACCAGGTGGTCAAGCCACACCTTCTGTGATTTTATGGAATGGGCAGTATGGGCAGTTGCTTGGATGCATGGAATTCTCGACAAGGGAATTGCGAGAGAAAATGTCCTGCATTGTGGTGGCAAGGTGTGGAGTTCAGTGTGATTGGATATTGCTGAAAGTGGAACAGAATGTATACTTTCCAACGCTTAATGCTTCCAGTAAGCATTTCAGTTTGGAACATATCTATCAAATGGCTTGCATTTCAACACGGGCACAGGGTACGGTTTCCAGAACAAACGTGTTTTCACTTTCACTGACACTGTGTCTCTCCGGGAGCTGCGTTCCTTCCACACCCTGACTCGTACAGCACCGTCCTTCCTGAAAAATATCATATTGATCATGGAAGCAGATGTTTAAGTAACACCCGTTTGGGAATGAAATGAACAAGTTACAATTCCTAAACTTGTTTCATTTGTTCATTTGGTTAAAGCTAGAATCTTGTGTGAAGATCTGCACGTCACATTTTCGGATGGATGTTAAAAAATGAAGAAAAAAATATATACAAACGACAAAACCTCGGAGGGAAAGAACTGATGGGATCCCTTCACTGCAGACAAAGACCGTTCGTCCCATTGAAGCTGCACATTTAATCTGTGAGATACAGAACTCACTCATAAATCAGACTGAGACAAAGCCTTGGAAACAAGAACATTTATTACAACCTTGCAAGTACCGGACGCATCTGCAATCAAGCAGAAATGCGCGCGAAAACAGGACATGTTAGCTTTCTTATTCAGTTTACAAGTTGCGGAATCACACCTCCCTTTTCCAATCCCATCATAAGCCGATTAGCTCGCTTGTTATTTTTCTCTCTAGTTATTTTCTTATCTGGCCATCCTGCTGTCCTTGTATGTCTGCATTTTTTGTTCCTTGTTTGTTACAGCTTGTACTTTTATCCAGTT
>NC_057717.1:31973127-31987156 GCF_004010195.1 Chiloscyllium plagiosum
CGAAACTCTCAGGCCATCGATAGTATCCAGAGTTTTCGGGGCTGGTCGACGGAACCATCTTGCAAAGTTTTAATTACACCTGTCAGATCTCCATTTTGTATTGTTTGAGCCCGAGTCACATTGTTGTGCATCGTCCACTTATTCTATTTTAAGTGGTACTACCGTGAGAGGAATTCCGGATTCACCATGGTGTGGGATATCCGCACATACCCAAAAGTCGGAATGCCCCTTTGGTTTAACACAATTCTGACATAAAGTGGTAAAATGATTTTTCCAACCCCCTTTTGCAGTTAGCGCCAATATTATCGTGACAATATAAAGCTGACCACTGATTTCAGCTCACAACCCTATCTGTCTATTCCCTAACCCTTTGTATACCAGGGAGGAGTGAGTCCATGCAACACTTACAATTGTTTGGGAGACAGTTCTTTTTAACTAATACTAAATAGTCTCTTATCTCAGTCCATTCCTTTTGCTCAGCTTTACTTTCAGAGAGTCGTCAGTAGGATGAGCTTGCCACTCTGTCGAAGTGGAAGGAGCGTCCACGGGGCACTGAACATGAGTGTGATGACTCCACCCTTTTTCAGAAGTTCGGACGGCTGTTTCAGTAGTCAGGGGGTTTAGGAACAGTCCCGCACAGCTTGTGTGCAGTTTGGTATATTTCCAGGTTTTGATCAGGACTCAGTCAACCGGTTGTATTCGATGTACGGCGAACTCAAGTGGATGTGTCTGGGTCAAAAGACCCTTCTTCCTAAGGACAGAAAAAGAAGAGCCGAGAGCCACAATATGGTACTTTAAAAACTTATCATTGAACTCTACAGTTGGTAATTCCACTCTTCCACCCAAGAAAAGTCATCCAAACATTATTTCACAAGGAGAGAGGCCAATATCACGCCTCGGCGCAGTCTTAATGCGTAGCAACGCGATAGGTAAACATTTTGTCCATGGTTCTGGATTCGTGGTGCTGGAAGAGCACAGCAGTTCAGGCAGCATCCAAGAAGCAGCGAAATCGACGTCAGGATGAAGGGCATTTGCCCGACACGTCGATTTCGCTGCTCCTTGGATGTTGCCTGAGCTGCTGTGCTCTTCCAGCACCACTCATTTAGAATCTGGTTTCCAGCATCTGCAGTCATGGTTTTTTTTTTACCATTTTGTCCATGGTAAACTAGTCTCTAGGACTAGCTTAGAAAATTGCTTCTTTCAGGTTTGATTCATTCGTTTCATGAGTCCAGAGGAAGGCAGGTGCCAAGGAGTGTGGAATTCCTAAGAGATTTCTAATCCCACCATTACTCCTTGTAGGATCTCAGAGGTAAAATGGCTACCTTTGTCTGAATCTATACATTCCTCCACTCCATATCGAGCAATTATATGTTCTAAAAGAGTTTTCACTACTACCTTCGAGGTAGCTGAGGACATTGGAAATGCCGCCACCCACCTAGTTAGGTGATCCATTAGGACTTATAAGTACTTTTGTTTCCCTACTGGGGGTAATTCTGTGTAATCCACCTGTATTCTTTGAAAAGGACTTACCCTAGGGTTTCTTCCACCTCTTGCCGCCCGCCCCCGTTACTTTCTTATTAATCTTTTGGCAAGTTGGGCATCTAGCGCATACCTGCTTGGCTAATGTGTATATCCCTTTACGTCCATACTTCCTTAACACTATGTCACACATAGCTTGTGGGCACCAATGGCTGCCTTGATGCAAGGTGGTTCGGATGTTTCTCATGACTGGTTTACTTAATAACTCCCTTCCATCTGGGAGGACCCATCTTCCTTGGGTCTTAGCCATCATTACAGTTACTGCACTATCCTCCACCCCAACCTTTAAGCCCAGCAATATAATCAAAACCCTACCTAATAGATTACTTCCAATGTCAGGAATATATAGTAATTGTCCTATCACTTCCTCATCATTTCTTCTAGTTAGGGTTGGTTGAAAAATAGACACCAAGAACTCCTCGCCATATACTCCGGGAACCCTGAGATTCTTGTTAGTCAGTTTAATACCGGTAGGTCTAAAACTTATGGATGATCGTCCGCTCCCGTGTCCACCAAAAAACCCTGCCTCCTCCCCTTCAGGTTCCACCTTTAAATTTATCAAGAGTTCCCAGTGGGTCTCAGGAGGATGGACACCCGGAATCCCCTAATCTTCATCTAAGGTCATTACGGAATCAGCTTCCATTTCTTGTGCTAATTCCGGGCATTCCCGTTTAAAATGCCCAACTTTCCCGCAATGATAACACCCTGCCTGTTGCCTCCTTCCCAAGATGTCCGACCTTTGTCTTTCGTGTCCTCCCCTATCCTTCCTATTATCCCTTGATCACAGTTTCCTTTTTGTTATCTCTTCTACTGCCTCCACCATCATTTTGGATTTCTTTTTCAGCTTCTCGTCTCCCCTTTTGACATAGACTTTCTGTGCCGCACATAACACTTCTTCCATCTGTTTCTTTCACTCCATCCATCTAATTTTTGTAATTTCTTTGGTATGTCCGGCCATGATTTAGTTACAAACTGGACCTTTAAGAGTCCCTGTGCTATCGGATTATCGGGACCCATTCCCGAATACTTCCTTGTGGCCTCCTTGAGTCTTTTAAGAAATGCACAAGCGGTTTCATCCTTCTCTTGTCGTACTTGAAAGGCATTAACAAAGTTTTGTGATCTACTAGCCCTTCTGACACGGGTTATTTTCCATTGACATATGCTTTATTTCATATATTGCCAATTCCCCGTACTTTCGTTACGTCCCAACCACCAAGGCCATACTTTAAGGTCTCTTTTCTTAACATGGTCTGTGCACAGAGTTACCTGGGCTTTTCGGTGCGCCCCGTCCCGCGGCAATTCCTGCAGCAAATACCGCTGACCTCGGTCACCCAGATATACCCTTTAAGACCTTTCCCTACCCGGGTCTTGTGCACAAGAGTTGTCCGACTGAACCCGCCGCGTCTGCCGCCTTGTTTTCAGCTTCTCTAAGTCCGGACCGTACTCGCCCTAACCGCGAACGAGAAGCAAGGGAGTCGGAGATCACCGAAATCGGCGAAGTGCACCTCCCCAGTCGTCCCAAGAGTGTCGAGCGGTCGAAGTTTTGCATCCCGGAACGAGGCCCCCAATTGTGAGAAACAGAACTCACTCATAAATCAGCCTGAGACAAAGCCTTGGAAACAAGAACAATTTATTACAGCCTTGCAAGTACCGGACGCCTCTGCAATCAAGCAGAAATGTTAGCTTTCTTATTCAGTTTACAAGTTGTGGAATCACGCCTCCCTTTTCCCATCCTATCATAAGCCGATTAGCTCACTTGTTTTTTTTCTCTCTCTCGTTATTTTATTATCTGGCCATCCTACTGTCCTTATATGTTTGCATTTTTTTTAGATTACATTACATCTTTGGACTGTGGGAGGAAACCGGAGCACCCGGAGGAAACCCACGCAGACACGGAGAGAACGTGCAAACTCCACACAGTCAGTCGCCTGAGGCGGGAATTGAACCCGGGTCTCTAGCGCTGTGAGGCAGCAGTGCTAACCACTGTGCCACCGTGCCACCGTGCCGCATTCTTTGTTCCTTTTTTGTTTCAGCTTGTTCTTTTATCCAGTTTCTCTTATCATGCTATAATCTTTGTTGTGAAATGTCCCTGCTGCTTCTTTTAGTGGTCAACTACAACACTTTAAAGTTATTTCCTAACTTTAAACTATTTTCTTCAAAAGACCCTCTATATTGTTTAAAGTCTAAGCCTTAAATATGCTACATGCTACATGCTACAAGAATTCCGCGACCGTTTGTATAATGTCCCACCCCCGCAACACCCCACCCACCACATGCAGAAAATACATTTCTAATCTCCCACAAATCCTAAGAGCTTCACACTCCGCGACCCTTTCTTTCCAACCCCGCACTTACCAAGCAACTACAAAAACAGAATTTACTAGAATTTCTCAGTCGATCTGACAGCATCAGTGGAGACAAATCAGAGTTAACGCTTCAGTCAAGAACTGTTCTGAGGAAGGTTCACTCGAATCAAAATGTTAACTCCGAATTCTCTGATGCTTTAATTCCTATTTTTGTCTCTGACTTACAGTACTTTCATCTCTTTAGCGTTTTATTTTCCATCTACCTAACGTGCTCATCACTGGGTACTTTGAAGTAATCTAAGCAGCCAAAGGAAACCCATGCGGAATAACGTGCAAATTCAACATTATCAATCACTCCAGGTTAAAATAAAAACTCGTTTCCTGGCGCCGAGAGACAACAGTGTTAACCACAGAGTTGCCTGAAAAGGCAAGCACTTTTATCGATGGGTAACTGAACCTCGGATATGCGCGGTGACAGGCAGACTTACTACCTAGGGCGACTGTGAAAAAGGAAGCGCCCTCAGCTTCTATGTAGGGACTGGGCAATATCAACTATTTCACTATCCTAATCCTTGTAAAACCACTGACACCATAGCCATGTGATGGCTTCAGTAATTCACACCTGAATAGTTCTTGAAGTGATGAGGGTTTCTGACCCATAATGCAAGTTCAAGATTCCAAACACGCGATGGCTGAAATGGAGTTTTTTTTCACAAACACATACTCAAATCTTTCTGCCTCTGAAATCTCTGCATCCCTGGTGATTGACCACTTCATCAAGGTGCATTGTTTCTTTAACTTTAACCTTTCCATATCCGTCTTTACTTTATACATCTCAATCTTGTCTTCTTTCAATTCCTCTGCTATAAGAAAAAAAAAGCCCAAACTCTCTTTATAACTGAAACTCCTCAGCCCAGACAATATCCTGATAAATCTCTTCTGAACCGTCTCCAAAGCTATCACAGCTCCTTTGTAAAGTGATTTGCAGACTGCACACAATAGTCCAGCTCGAGCCGAATGAACAAATCAAATAAATGATCAGAAAGTCATGTACACTTTTCCAGCAAACTCTCTTTTACTCAATAATATCTTGTGTCCTTTTCATAGAATCATGGAACTTGTACAGTGTGGAAACAGGCCGTTTAGTTCAACAAGTCCACACTGATCCTCCGAAGAGTAACTCAACTAGACCTATTCTCCTGTCCTTTTATTGTATGTTTACCACTTACTAATGCGCCCAACTTACACATGCCTGAACAGGATGCGAAATTTAACATGGCCAATTCACCTAAATCTTCTCGTCTCCTGATACTCGTGATCCAAGAATCTCTGGTTCATGACAGTTAAAGTTGCTACATGAGCTTTGTTCGAACAACCACGTCATTTAACAGGATCGATTAGTTGAAGTTGCCAAAGCTGAGATTGGAGCATGTGCACCCAGCAACAATGACTGCAGCACCACAGATTGAATGGGGTCAATGTGAAATCAAGTGTTAGATTGCGCAGTGCCTGAGGGAACTGGAAGAGGATATCTGGAGGAGGGTCAGTAAGAGAGGGAGAAAGACAAAAATATCCGACAATGGTTGGTTTCAATTCCTTATATATAACAGGCCGAGATGTGAGAGAGCAGGTTCTGAAGAAAGAAAATCATCACCTTGGATAATATTTTCATGTGAAAACAACTGATGCCATGCTGTGCTGATTTAGTACATGTCACATAGAGTAAAAGGGGGGAAATATTACGTACCATAATTCGAATTCTAAACGTACTGATGCGGCCATAAACCAAGGTAGCGACCACTGAATACGAACGCGGCATCACACAAACTGACGCACTTAAAGAAAAACACTTACAGTGGCAGAGGATATGTCAGAAACAACAACACAAACATAGGAAGACCACTTAGCGAAGTCTCGACTGAGATGTTGGAACTCAGAATGGGCTGAAACTTCAACTTCGATGTTTCTAGAGGCTGTGGACTTACCATCATTGGATATGAATGACGACTGAGATGAACTGTTTTCCATAGACTATCAAAGGCTGAGAGGATAGCCTGGGATATAGTTGAAATACATGTTTCAATAGTCATGTAGTTTAACATCATTTACTTCAGCCGTTACCTCACATGTGGAAGTAATCACTGCTGACAACGATCACAGATATTTAATTACCATTCAGAGAAACTGAGTGGTATGGCCGCGAAAATCCCAAATTAATGAGAAGACTCGACATTTTTATTCAGCTCAACTTAACCTCGAGATATCGAGGAAAAGCACGAAAGTAGACTTAGAATTTTAAGATCAGCGGTAATCCCATCGAATGGCTGTGCAGACATTGGGTGAATGAAAGCTTTATGAGAACAAGTGTGTTTTCTTTGCGAAATTGTCCGCTTCACAATGTGGGAACTATTGCAGCTAGTGGTGAAGTTGATTATATTTACTAGCTGTTCACCCTGAGACAGTTACAATTGTTTCTCCTGTTCCTGATATCATCACAGACCTGCAGCCAGCGCACTTGAATCAGTGGCTTCATGATTTGCTTCTTTGAAAATCTGGGGGTTGTTCATTCGACTCTTCAATTTCACAAGAACACTGCCGAATTTTATTACACTTGCAAACTCATTGTCCCGAAGTCGAGATGTGCTTTGAGTTCCTTATCTGCAGGATGAAGATTTTTTCCTCAACAACAATGCACTACTTCCTTATGTACAAGTATGTTTGAAATGCTGGGATGTCTGAACTATTGATATGAAGCTTTGCCCAACTTCAATCTATTGCCCACTTATAAGTATTGTCGGCTGCCAAGATTGGCAATGTTTCAATCGATTATACCGCAATTGTTTGTTTAACAGATTCGCTTTTAAACAGAGGCTCGGTGTGATAATAGAAAGTACTAACATGATGAACACAATTCCACAGAATCATTCAAAAGAATTGACGTCTTCATTAGAAGCATCTTGCAAAGTGAATTGTTTACCTTCATAAACTTTATTTTCCTTAATATCTCTCTAAACTGTGCAGTTTCTGAGTACTTTGTGGTCAGAACATTTGAAAGAATTTCATTGTGTTTCGAATTAATTGTGGCAATTCTTAATATGTGGATTAATGTCTCCGATCGATGAATGTAACCGAGAACATCAGAGTCAACCTAAAGGCACTGTCAGAAGAGGGAAAGATAGAATAGTCTCGCACGCTGCTTTTTTGCACATTATCAATTTCAACCCAACCCAATCTCTGCAATCCCTGGGGGGGAAAAGAAAACAATTAAACAGAGCCTCGTTTCAAATCTGTGAATCTTTAGAAACTCTGTTGGAGGGGAATGAAGGGTGACTTGACCGACTGAGCAGAGACTGTCAAGGGGCATTCCCCTTCTGGAAGGAGCGGGGACAATAACTCAGATGGTCTCGAGGCCTGGAACTGATCTGAGACATTGAAAGGATCCCCATCAGTGCTGCTCCCCTCTCGCTGTTGTCACTGTCAGGAATAATAAAACCTGATTCCCTGACCAGGCACCCAACTTTGGCCGCGGTGAAGAAAACACCGACTCTTAACCATTACACCACCAGTGCTGCCTCCTGAGTTGTTGGACAGCGTCTTAATGTCAAAGTGTATGGTGTTTTATTTATCAGAACATAAGTTTGAACAAGCCATCGACTGTTTACTGAACGGAAAGAGGCCCATCATCCAAGTTTTCAGCACTTGGCCTGTCCCCTTGTGTTCTCAGATTTTTCAAGCACTCGTCAAATGCTATTATCCAATCACGTTTTGCAATGAATGTGACTGAAGGTTAAGATGGACAACCTGTGTTCATAACCCGTCGGTGAGCTGAACCTCATTTCCAATACAGAGGGAAACACACAAGCACATTCTAGCAGAGTGACTGAGAGCTCAGGAGAGATCAACCAGAAGGAAGGACTTCACCCAATTGGCTTATTTTGTCTCGTTTCATATTTCAACACCAGAGTCCGGTTACAGCAAAGAAAGGAAACATTCAGCCATTCCCGTGTCCGTGTTCCGCCCCTATCAAAGCATTGAGCGACGGAGGCAGTGTGCTCTGAGAGAAGGAATTCTCACTGATTAGAAACTGCAACATGATAGATGATTGGATAGCCTGTGCATTAAAAACCAGTCGGAACAAAACCAAGACAGAACTGAAGGCATCATGTGCAGAAGGATGAGGGAATATCCTTTGGGCGTCACGGTGGCACAGAGGTTAGCACTGCTGCCTCACAGCGCCGGAGACCTGCGTTCAATTCCCGCCTCAGACGTGTGGAGTTTGCACGTTCTCCCCGTGTCTGCGTGGGCTTCCTCTGGGTGCTCCGGTTTCCTCCCACAGTCCAAAGATGTGCAGGTCAGGTGAATTGGCCATGCTAAATTGCCCGTAGTGTTAGGTAAGGGGTACACGTATGTAGGTGTATGGGTGGGTTACGCTTCGCCGGGGCAGTGTGGACTTGTTGGGCCGAAGGGCCTTTTTCCACATTGTAAGTAATCTAATATAATGCCGAATCAGACAGTGTCCAGGGTGAAAGAAACAGAGACTGTCCCTGGAAGTCTCGTCCTTTGGTTTCCGTGCTCTCACAGCCATGGCCTGCAAATCGTTATCATTTATAGTTACCAATATGAAATGTTTCCTTCGTCTTAAAGTAAAATTATGAACCTGAACATACGCACATAAATGGTGGAATTGATAAAAAAAAGATCTGATTTTTTAATTCCATATTTGGTCAGAAAGAGCAACATGCAAACTCTTAGATTATCATTAAAATCGAATATTAAAGCCAGTTAGTGTTTACCCAAAACTACAAAAGCAGAGGAGGAGCTGGGAGTTTCATGACGGAAGGAAGCTACTGCTCCTGCTTTCGACCCACAACTTTTCATTCCTTTCTTCCCAAGAACAAGTGCAGAAGCAAAATACTGGCAATCTGATATATATGAAAAAAAAACAGAAAACGCTGGAAATATTCAACTTGTCTGGCAGCTTCTGAAAGTGTGGTCGAGGTCAACGCCGTCACAACCTGATTGTCTTTACTTTGTATTCATGATAACTGATGCCCAAGTCACAACTCATTCAGACACGTTTCCTCATCTTTGAAAGGAATGCACGCATTTAGTTTGCCATGAGAAATGTATTGTCAATTAATTTGGTACTGAAAAGACAACCGTTTCAAGCTGTATGAAACGTGTTGCAAACGGTCATACCAGTTAAAATGAGGTACCACTTGAAGAAATGTGTGTTTCTGTCAGGAGAGCTATGATAGAATTGTTCATAGAAGATTGTGGTGAACTGTCTGCCGATGTTTTTGATGAGGTGGGCAGACGTCTTGATGATGATAATCCAAAACGATCAGATAAATGTAGATTGGGGGAAAACTAGCAAAAGTTCTGTGAGCCCGCTGAGCATGAAACCTGGGGATGAAGAAATATAAGGTAAAGTAGCAATATTGATCATAAATTGGCTGCGTGATCGGTTACTGATGAACGCTGCCTGCTTGAAATTCAATTTTATGCTCCTCGGATGCCGTGTGACTTGCTGTGTGTTTTGAGCACCAGTCCGATGCTGAATCTGATCTCCAGCATCTGAAGTCCTCATTATCGCCTGCAGAAAAGGAAACAGAGTCATTATTAACAATTATCTTTTGAACTGGAAGTATATTTCAAGCGAAGTTTGGTTGAGAGTTGAGGTGTGGAAGTTTTGTTTAGCTTAATTTAGCCCAACAGCATTCTCTGATTTATCAGGGCTCCCAGCGCCCCCAAGAGTTTCTCTGATTGGTTGGAGGACCAGTGCCTCCAGCTTGGTCCTGTAGGGCCGCCTCTTCTTCTCAGTTGGCCATTATATGTCAACAGCAGCATGCATAGGGTTAACCTGAACTGTGAGCATGCTCGCGGCGAGTGATCATTGGACCGAAATGTTGTTGTCTTCAATCGACAGTCGGTGAGTGAGGGCTAAAGGGGAGGGAAGTGCCAGGTGCTAAATCCCAGTTAGAGGTTTCATGTTTGGTCATTGTATGATTCTGGACACAAACATACTGTATCTGGTGCCGTGATTTAAACCACAGAGAGCCTGAGCTTCTTCCCAGAAACAGGCCCGCTATTCCTGGCTCAGTTTTTTTTTTTTATTTATTTATCAGATCACTGTTGGTTTATCTATCTTTAGTGTGAATAGAGCTGAAAATAAATGATATTGTTTTAAATCATTGCTGTGGTACATGATTATTTAATGTTTTTTGGAGACGCATATGTGCGTATTAGTGACTGAGATGGATGGGAAAGTGTAGCCCATGAATATCTCTACCCCTTAACTTGCTGTAAATGTGACAGAGACGGAGAGAATGGAGCAGCAAGTGGAGAGACAGGACTCCTGAGCAGGCTAATGAGTCGCGGGGTATTTGGAATTTGGGGTCATTCGTTGCCATTCCCAACACCAAAAAAGACCCATTGTTTTACTCACTGTTCCTCTTCCCCACCCTATCCTACTACTCCCTCCACCCAGTATCAGCAATGTTTTAAAGACGTTTACTTATTTCATACATAATATTTCGCTTTTGTCAAAGCATTCAGTAATTTGTGAACTGGATTGAAATTGAGAGAGAAAGCAGCCAGTGTATGAACATCAAAAATCATTTTTGCACCTCCTCGAACTGCTGAAGTTCTGTGCTAAAATTGCTCACTGATTGCTGTTAGGTAAGGCTTTACAGGATTTTTGTAATCTAGATAATGTGTTACAGATATCTGTGTCAGTTCAAGACAATTGGTATTTATATCCCACGTTTAACAGAATGGATTTTTTTTTAAAAATCAGAACAGGACTGGCTTGTTGTGATGTTTGATCCTTCTCCATAATTCAATATGATCTTGGCTGGTCATTTCGCACAATAACCTGCTACCTCTCTAGACCTGTACCTTTTGATCGCTCGTACCCTCAAAATTATGGCCATTTTCATCTTGTAAACATTCCACGTTCTGGATTTAATTGCTTTATGTGGCAGCAAATTCCACCGAGTAACCAGTCTTTGATTAAAAAATAAAATCCTCATCTCAGTCTTAAATAAACTAACCCAAATTCTTAGAAGTGACGCCACCTTTCCACCCCCTACGTTATGGACGTCCTGGTCATTGACAGCATCCTTCCTGCATTTACCTTGTTCATACCTTTTAGAATTTTGTTCGTTTCTGTGACATTTTAGTTCATCATTCTAAACTTGATTGATTTCCATCCTCACGAATCCATCCTTTCCTCATACGTCAGTCCTGCCATCCCATGAATCAGTCTTATAAACCTTTGTTGTGCAGTCTCCGTATGGAGAACATCTTTGTCATGACAGGATTACAAAACTGCACACAACCTTCTAGGTTGTGGTATCAACAGGACCCTGCATAATTTCAGCAAGTCATCCCTGCTCCTGTGTTCAAATCCTCTCAGTACAAAGGCTAAAACACGTTTGTCTTCCTCAACTATTGCTGAGCTGGCATGCTTACGCTCAATGATTTGTATACAAGAAGACGAGATCTGTTTTCCTATTTTAGTTTTGTAAATTTATGATGGTTCTGTCCAATCAGTTACTGTTTTCCAGTGTTAGGCTAACTTCTCTGTCATTCCATGTTTTCTCACTACTTCCTTTTATGAATAGTCGGGTCACATTAACTGACCTCCTATTCATAGATAATGTTTCAGAGTTTATGAGAATAATGAAATATGAAAATTAATTTGCTCTACATATACTCCACATTCTAGTTACACAAGACATTCACTGCAATTAGGTTGACTTTAAGTACATGGTTGTTTGATTTGCAGTTGGTGGAATTTATTGTCTTTAATCGCATCAATTTCAACAACAACATCATCATGGTCATACTGATTTCCTTCTGTTCCTTCCTTTCTTTCTCTTCCCAGTAATTTAGGAATATTACTTGTGTCATCATTTGTGATGGCAGATCCAATATAAATGTTTGCTTGGTATGCCATATATTAATCCCACATTATAACGCCCTCTGTTTCTCATTGTAAGGGAATTGTTTTTAATAATCGTTTTTTTTCTCCCTTCATATACCTTCAGGAGCTTTAACAATTAATTATATGTTTTTTCTGAAGCTTAGATTTAAACGGAAATTTTCGCTTTGCATTAATTTTTGGATCATTGTGTTGTCAATATTTAAGGGATGCTCCCGGGAAGAATGTCTTTATTTACAGGGAGGCGATCCCTGGAGTGTGTCAGTATTCACAGGGGAGTCCTGGGAAGTGTGTTGGTGTTTTGACGAGACGTGAAAGGGAGTGTGTCAGGTTTGGCATGTTGAGTCCCGAGGACTGGATCCGTATTTACAATGGTGTCCTGGACAAGTATCGGTATATACAGTGTGGTAACGTGGCATGTTTCAGTATTGACAGCTGGGTCCCGGGTATTTACAGTGAGGTACCAGGGAATGTGACAGTATTTACACAATGGTCGCTAGGAGTTTGTCAGTGTTTACAGGGTTGTTCTGAGGTGTGTATCAGTGTTGACGTGGTGGTCTCGGGAAGCTTTTCAGTATTTACAAACCGTCCGACGGAGTGTCTATCAGTATTTATCGGCTGGACCTGAGGAGTGTGTTGGTATTTACATGGGGGTCCTGAGGAGTTTTCAGTACATACGGGGGGTGTGGGGGTTCCCAGGCAGTATGTCAGTATTTACCGGGGGTTCTTGGGATTGTGTCAGTATTTACAGGGATGTTTCATGGAGTGGGTCGGTATTTATACTGCGTTCCCAGAGAGTGTGTCGGTATGTACAGGAGATGTTCTGGGAGCGTGTCGGTAATTTCAAAGTGGGGTCACGAGCAGAATGTTAGTATTAACAGGAGGGGTTCTGGGGAGTGTGTTGTTATTTATAGCGAGGAAATGCGGGAGTGTGTTGGTATTTCCAGGGGGCTGTCATGAGCAGAAGATCGGTATTGACAGGTGGGTTCCAAGGACGTTCACCAGTATTTACAGGGTGGGTCCAGCGAGTTTGTCAATATTTATAAGTGTTTCCCGGGGAGTGCGTCAGTTTGCATGGGTGTGTCCCAGGGAAAGTGTTGGAATTTTCAGGGTGGATTTCTGTAGAGTGTGTCAGTATTTTGAAAGCAGGGGTCACAGGCTTAACGCCAGTAGTAAAGAGGGGTTCTGGGGAATGTGTTGTTATTTGCAGCGAGGTAACCCGGTAGTCTGTTGGTATTTCCAGTGGGGTGTCATGGGCAGAACGTCGGTATCGACAGCGGAGTCCTGATGCGTTTGTCAGTATTTACAGGTCTGTCCCGGTGAGTGCATCGTTATTATTTGGTGGGGTTTGGGCTCCTGAGGACTGCATCAGTGTGTTAAAATGCTGGGACACTGAAAAAAACATGGGTATTAGCAAGGGAATTCCAGTGAGTGTGTCGTTATTTACAAGGGGTACCCGACAGTGTGTTGGTATTTCCGGGGGAAGAGTGTCACGAGACAAACGTGTTGACAGAGGCTGTCCACGGGTGTGTGCCAGTGTTTGCAGTGGTGGGTTCAGTAAGTGCGTCGTTATTTATAGTTGTTTCCCGGGTAGTGTGTCGGTGTTCAAAATGGTGGTTCCAGGGATTGTGCTGGCATTCACAAGATGTCCCATGGAGTGTGTCAGTATTGACAGGTAGGATACCTTGCCGTGTGTCAGTATTCCCAGGGAGTCCCAGGGAGTTAACTAGTGTTTACAGGGGAACTGGAAAATGTTTTTCTCTTTACTGGGTGTTCTAGGAGGCTGTCAGTATTTACAGTTATTTCCAGAAAGATTGTCTGTATTTACCAGGGGCTCCTGGGATTGCGTTGGTGTTTACAAGGGTTGTCCTGGAATGGGTTTCGATATTGATAGGGGTGTACTGGGGAGTGCGTTAGTATTTACAATGATTTTCCGAGGACTGTGTCATTATTCATGAGTGGGCCCCGGGGAGTGGGTCAATATTGCTAGTGGGCTCCCAAGCAGTGTGTTGGCATTGACAGCGGGCTCCTGTGGAGTGTGTCCATATTAACAAGGTGGTCCTGCAGATGTGTCTTTATTTATAGGCGGGTCCCATGCAGTGTATCATTATTTCAGGATTAGCCCCATCGCGTGTGTTGGTATTTATAAGAAGGTTCCAGGGAATTGCGCCATTATTTTCAAAAGTGTGCTGGGCAGGGTGTCATTATTTACAGGGTTGGTCCTGGGGTGTGGTTT
>NC_057717.1:31987263-31994525 GCF_004010195.1 Chiloscyllium plagiosum
TTTTCAGAGGATTCCCAGTATCATTATTTAGAAGTGTGTTCCAGGGCGTTTGTCTGTCTTTACAGGCGTCTACCGGAGAGTGTTTCCGTATTTGCGGGTGGCCCTGAGTGTGTCAGAATTTAGAGGGTGCTGCTGAGGAATTTGTCAGTAATGTCAGTAAATACTGGGGGGTGGAATTCCCGGGGATTGTGTCAGTATTTACGGGGTGTCCCAGGGAGTGTGCAGATACTGCAAAGCGGTCCCGTTGAGTATATGCGTTTGCAGGGCAGTTGTCCAGGAAGTGTGTCGGTATTTATTTACAACATGGGCGAGGAGAGTGCGTCAGTATCGACAGGGAGTCCCTGTTAAGTGTGTTGGTAATAATAAGGTGTTTATTGGGGAGTGTGTCGGTATTTACAGGAAGTGTTCTGTCGAATGTGTTGTTACTTATGGGGTGACACAGGTGTGTGTCAATATTTGTACAGATTCCGGGGAGTGTGTTGGTACTTACACAGGGTGTTCTGGGGCCTATGTCGGTAATTGCAGGGTATTTAGGGGAGTGTCTCGGTGTTTGCTTGGATTCCATGGAGTGTGTTGGTGGTTACAAGGTTCACAGGGATTGTGTTGGTTCTTACAGGGGGAGTCCCGTGAGGTGGGTTGGCTTTTACAGAGTATCACACAGAGTGGTTAGGTACTTGCACGGATTCTGGTGAGCTTGTCGGTATTTTCTAGGTGGTTACAGATTGTGTGTCATCACCGTATTCACACTGAAGGTCCCAAGGATGTTTTGATATTTACACGATGATCCTGGGAGTGTTAGTATTTACAGGGGCTCCCAAAGAGTGAGTTGGTATTTGCAGGGTGGTCCCAAGGAGTGTGTCCGTATTTGCAAGGTCGTCCGGGAGAGCATGTCAGTATTTACAAGATGATCCCACGGTGTGTGTCAGCATTTACAGGGCTGTACTGTCGAGTGTGTAAGTGCTATTTACATCTTGTAAATAATGACACCCTCCCTCATTTACAAGGGTGCGCTGGGTAGGTGTCATTATTTACAAGATGTTCCCGGGGGTGGTTTGTTATTTACAAGTGTGTCGCGGGTATTTATCAGTATTTGCAAGGGTGTACCAGGAAATGTGTCAGCATTTTCATGGAGTCCTGGGGAATTTGACAGTATTTACAGGGGCTTTAAGGAGATGTGTCAGTATTTACATGGGGTTCACAGGGCTCTGTGGCAGTACTTACAAAGGTGCCACGGGGAGGGTGTCATTGTTTACACGGGATTCACAGAGTCTGTGTCAATTTTTAAACGAATATCCCGTGGTGTCTCTCTGTATTTACAGGGGGGTCCTGCAGAGTGTGTCTGTATTAAAGTGGGGTCCTGGGTTGTGTGTCAGTATTGACAGAGTGTTGTTGGGAAGTTTTTTTCAGGAAATATAGGTAAGGGGGAATGTCCTGGAGATTTTGTCAGTATTTACAAGGGAGTCCCAGGTAGTGTGTCAGTATTTACAGGGGTGCCCTGGTGAGTGTCTGTACTTGCAAGGGTGGGAGTACGGGGAGTGTGTCAGTATTTGCAGCAGGGTCTGTGGGAGTGTGTCAGTATCGATAGGGAATACGTACAGAATGTGTCGATATTTACTGCGTGGTCCTGGGAAGCGTGTCGGTACTCATCAGGTGTTTACCAGGGAGTGTGTTGGTATTTACAGATTTGTCGCGGGGAGTCTGTCATCATTTACAGGAGGGGTCGCTGGGATTGTGTCAGTATTCACAGGTTGGTCCCGTGGAGTATACAAGTATTTACAGGGGGTTCCTGTGGAATGTGTCAGTATTTGTGGAGCAGTTCTAGAAAGTGTGCTGTTATTAACAGGCAGTTTACCGGGGAGTGTGTTGGTATATACACGGAGTTTACCGGGGATTGTATCAGTATTTATCGGGGATCCCGTGGAGTGTGTCACTATTTACTGGGTTGTCCCAACGAGTGGTTTGTTATTTACAAGGGTGTCCTGGGGTGTGTATCGGTATTGACAGGACAGTGCTAGTGAATGTGTCATTATTTGCAATGGGGTCTTGTGACGTGTGTCGATATTTACAGGCGGGTCCCGGGGAGGGTATCTGCATTTACAGGGGTGTCCCAGCGCTTCTGTCACTATTTACACGTGCGACCGGGGCAGTGTGTCAGGATTTACAGGTGGATCCATCGCGTTTTATTTGCTTTGTACAGGGGCGTCCTGGAGAGGGTTTTGCGATTTACAGAGGGTCCCAGGGAGTGTGTCTCTATTTATAGCAGCGTCCTATTGGTTGTGTCAGAATGTGCTGGGCTGCATTAGGGAGTATGTGCATAATAACATGAAAGTCCTGGGGAGCATGTCAGTATTTTCATAGTCAGTAGAGCTTGTGTCTGGAAAAGACTCGATGAACTGAAGCTGTTCCCACTTGCATATGGGTCTCAACCACTGTCGGGTTGTGCAGGTTTCAAAAATGGGAATGTCTGAGAGAACAGCAGGGAAGATACAGGGAATATCGACGAGAATAGGTGGGATGGTAAAGTTCCCTAAACTGCGAATTTCAGTTTCATCAGCCGGGATTGCGTAGTTCTCTAAACTTGGAATATCGGTGTGATCAACGGGATGATACAGATCCCTAAACTGGGAATCTGAGTGTAAACAGCTGGGATGATCCAACTCTCTAAACTGGAAATCTCGGTGTGAACAGTCGGAATGGGTTTAATCTCGAAACTGTCAAGCCCCGTGTAAACAGTTGGAATGGTTATACTCTCTCAACTGGGATTCTCAGTGTGAAAAGGTGAGAAGGTCCATCTCTCTAAATTGGGAATATCAGTGTGAACAACCATGATGTTCCAGCTCTTTTAAATTGGAAACTTAGTGTGGACAATGGAATGATCTAGCTCCTTAAACTTGAAATCTCGGTGTGAAGCCAGGTGGGATGGTCAGGCTCCCTGAACTGGGAATCTCAGTGCGATCAGCCATGATAGTCCGTGTTTCGAAATTAGGAATCTCATTGTTTGCACTGGGATTGTCCAGTTCCCTAAACTGAGAATCTCAGTGTGAACAGCCGCGATGACCTACTCTCTAAACTTGTAATCTCGTTGCGAACAGCTGGATGATCCAGCTGCATAAACAGGGAATTTCAGTGTGAACACACGAGATGGTCCCGCTCTCTATACTGAGAATTTCCTTCTGAGCAACTAGGATGGTCCAGTTCCCTCAACTTGAAATCTCACTGTGAACAGCCGGGATGGTCCAGCTCTCTAAACTAGGCTTCTGAGTGTGAACAGCCGGGATGGTCCAGCTCTCTAAACTGGAAATCTCGGCGTTAACAGCTGGGATGACAGTGCTCACTAAATTGGGATTCTCAGTGTGAACAGCTGGAATTTTCCACCTCTCTAAACTGGGATGCACATTGTGAACAGCCAAGATGGACCAGCTCTCTAAACTGGGATGCTCAGTGTTAAAAAGGGGAATGATCAAGCTCCCTAAACTGTGATTCTCAGTGTGAACAGCTGGAATTGTCCAGCCGTCTAAAGTGGGCTTCTCAGTGTGAAGAGGGATGGTTTGGCTCTCTAAACTGGAAATCTCTATGTGAGCAGCCATGGTGGTCTACCTCCCTAAACCGGAAATCTCAGTGTTAACAGCAATGATAGTCCAGCTCCCTAAACTGGGAATCTCAGTGTGAATGGTCGGCATGGTCCCGTTCCCTCAACCAGGAATCTCGTTGTGAGCAGCCAGTTTGGTCTATCTCCCTAAATTGGGAAACTTGTTGTGAACAATGGGATTATCCAGCTCCCTGAACTGGAAATCTCAGTGTGAACAGACAGGTGCTCGCGCTCTCTAAAATGTGAGTCGCGTTGTGAGCAGCTGGAATAGTCCAGCTCCCTCTACTGGGGATCAGTGTGAACTGCCGGGATCTCTGAAAACTCGACAGAGGCGTGAATAGTGGGATAAATGGATTGTGGGTGACGGCTTATAGTGGAATGTGCTTATATAGTAGAACGCATGAATTGTTGCAAACAGGTGGCAACTGATGGAGGTAGATGGTAGGGAAGCTGGAGATGATGGATTGAACAGAATGTTGGATGATGGACATGTTGGAGGGACGAGGCTGATAAATTGCCCACAGAAATCAGGGATGTGTAGGTTAGGTGCATTAGTCGGGGTAAAATGAAGAGTGATAGGGAAGGGGAATGGGTCTGGATGGGTTGCTCTTTGGAGGATCGATGTGGACTAGTTAGGCAGAAGGGCAGGTTTCCACAATGTAGAGATTCAATAAAAAGTGAGAAGTTGTGCTCTCAACACTAAGCCTTGCAGAACACCACATGTCACCGGCTGCCAGACCGAGAAAAACTCTTTTATCCCGAAACTCTGTTTTCTGCCAAACAGCCAAACATTTCTCTATACCTCTGACACATGGACCCTTACTCAGTAGCTTCCTGTGTGTCATTTCGTGAAAGACCTTCTTAAAGCCCAGGCAGATAACATCCATTCGCTCTCCTCAGTCTTACCTGTTCGTTTCTTCTTCAAATAAATAGCGCAGATTGATCAGGCATGAACTTCCCTGAATGAAACTATGTTGACTTTGCCATGTTTTACCATGCAATTCCAAGTATTCAGAAATTTCATTCTTCACAATAGATGCCAGGATTTTACCCGCAACTGAGATGAGGGTAATTGTCCTGTAATTTTCTGTCTTTTGCCTTACTCCCATTTTAAACGGGGATATCGTTTTGGTGATTTTCCAGTCCTCTCGGAACTTCCCTGATTCTACAAATTCCTGAAAGATTGCCAACAACGCCAAGACTGTCACTTCAGGTATCTCCCATAGAACCCTGGGGTGTAGTCCAGCTGGAACAGGGGTTTATCCAACCTCGGCCATTCAGTTTTTCTAGCATCTTCTCCTTCGTGATGACCACCATACTCAGTTCTGTCTCCTCACTCTATTGCCGAGAAGTGTAGACCAACAACTAGGAATGTATGGCTGCATGGCATGCAGTTACTGCCAAGGAAAGTTACCCAGTTCACATCCCAGATCAGGCTGCCTATCAGGGCTGCTCCCTTGCTACATGAGCATGCATTCCCCTGCCTCCAAGCATGCCCACAGCATGCTTTACCTTGCATTGTCAGCGCCTTGTGATGGCAGTTGGCACAGACACACAACCAGGCGACTGGCTTTACTGTGTCATTGTCCTCAGTCAGGGACATTTGCACCTGTTATATATCACTGTTCCATGTCATTCTAACCCTTATACCACATGGCAAGAGTTATTGTACCAAACACACTGCATCTGCAACAAAGACTCTGATACGTCTGATAGTCTCAGGGGAGCAGACTGCAGGGAAATGCATGGGGCACCTTCAGCCGGTGGTTGGGGTTTCTAACTTGGTTTTCAATGGATTGTTGTTTCATTGATAATTTTGAATGATTTATAGACTCATACAGTCAGAGATGTATAGCATGGAAACAGACTCTTTGCTCTATATCCCTCCAAACCATTCCTATTCATATACTCATACAGATGTCTTTTAAATGTTGCAATCATACTAGCCTCCACCACTTCCTCTAGCAGCTCATTCCATACACGTACTACCCTCTGTCTGAAAAAGTTGACCCTCAGGTCTCTTTTATATCTTTCCTCTCTCACGCTAAACCGATGTCCTTTAGTTCTCGACACGCCTACTCCAGGGAAGAGACTTTGTCTATTCATCGTATCCACGCTCTTTAAGATTTTATGAACCTCAACAAGGTCGCCCCTCAGCTCCTGACACTCCAGGGAGAACAACCCTTACCTATTCAACCTCTCCCTACAGCTCAAATCCTCCGACCCTGGCAACATCATTGTTAGTCCTTTTTGAGACATTTCAAGTTTCAAGACATCTTTCCGATAGGAAGGAGATCAGAATTGCACGCAATATTCTAAAATTGGCCCAACCAATATCCTGTACATCCGCAACATCAGTCCCAACTCCTATACTCAATGCTCTGACCAATAATGGAAAGCATACCAAGCATCTTCTTCATTATGCTATCTATCTGAGACTCCAGTTTCAAGGAGCTATGAACCTACAGTCCAAGGTCTGTTTGTTCAGCATTACACTGGAGGAACTTACCAATAAGTGTATAAATTGTGGTAAGATTTGCTTTCCCAAAAATGCAGAACCTCGCATTTATCTAAGTTATACTCCATATGCCAGTTTTCAGGCTATAGGCCCATCTGATCAAGTTCCCGTTGTAATCTGAGGTACTCTTCTTCGCTGTCCACTACACTTCCGATTTTGGTGTCATCTGCAAACTTACTAACTGTACCTCTTATGCTGACATCCGACTCATTCATATAAATGACGAAAAGTAGTAGCCCCAGCACCGATCCTTGTGGCACTCCACTGGTCACAGGTCTCCAATCTGAAAAACATCCTTCCACAACCACCTATGTCTTCTACCTTTGAACCAGTTCTGTATCCAAGTAGCTAGTTCTCACTGTATTCGGTGAGATCTATACTTGGTTAACAGTCGAATCTGGTCGAACAACTTACTGAAGTTCATATCGAAGACGTCCACTGCTGTGCCCACTTCAATCCTCTTTGTTACATCTTTAAAAAAAACTCTATCAAGTTTGTGAGACATGTTTTCCCACGCACAAAGCCGTGTGACTATTCCTAACCAGTCCTTGCCTTTCCACATACATTTACATCCTGTCCTTCAGGACTCCTTGACAAGTTTCTCAATCTTCAGTTACAGTCAAACGTTTTAGTCTGTTTATCCAATCTTGGTCAGTTCTCCCCTCATGCCGTGTAATTGGCTTTGTTTTGATTTTGGATTTTTGCGTGTGTTTAGAACGATCATTCATTTTATCATTTGTATTCATTTGTTGGTCATGTTGCAGACCCATATCCATAATGATAAAATTAAACAACAGTCCAGTACAAGAACAGGACCCATATCATAATGATAAAATTAAACAACAGTCCAGTACAAGAACAGACCCTTCAGCCCAGCAAGCCCGCACTAACACATGGTGTCATTCCAAAGTTAAAACAAAAGTATTTGCTCCAATACCTTCTATGTCATTCTATTCCTTACTAACTCATACTCGTGCCAAGATCCCTTTGAAACCTTGCTATATTGGCTTCTTCTCCTCTAACAGTGCATTCCAGGCACTTTCACATTCTGTCTGGAACAGCAAAAAAAACACTTACCTATCACATCTCCTGAACTTTCTCCATTTTACATAAAATCTACGGTCCTGAGTAATTGATACTTCTACTCTGGGGGAA
>NC_057717.1:31996758-32006681 GCF_004010195.1 Chiloscyllium plagiosum
CACTGCAACTCCCAGGTCATTTCCTCAGCCCTGAAGCTCTTCAACCATGTCCTGAAACAAACTCGCTACCACAGCCACATTTGCTTCCTCAGTGCCTGCCTCCATAACCAACTCATTTCACACGGACTCCGGACCACCTTTAAACCAGCAGAGTTCGGACTCGAACAGGACAAACAGTACAGACTACAGAATCAAAAACACCAGCAACGGTTCTCCTTCAAGATCCTCCGCTCCACGCTTGCAGCAATGCGCCGGCACCTAACCTCTCTACAGTCAGCCCTACCTCAGCTGAGGGCTACACTCTCTCAGAATTGCAAAGGACCCACTCTGTACTACATCCTCAGGAGAATTCATACTCTCAACAAGCAGTAATTCAACCCCATCTCAAACATCAAAAACTGTAAGTACAACAGACTTTTATCTACCCACCTCCATAACCAGCGCTCCTCAAACATTCCAGAAGATTCCCCTGGCCTCTGAAACACCATTAGCCATGCGGCTGATGCAGCTACCACCCCCACGCTGATTGATGATGCCACTTCCGCACCCATCATGGCCTCTCCCACAGCCACTTCCGGCCCTCACATCATTGCCGATGCCACATGATCAGTGACTTCCGCCACGCCTACTGCCCCTCCCCCACTCACACATTGTACTCTATGCTACTCTCTCCCCACCCCCATCCTCCCCTACCTTATCTCTCCACTCTTCAGGCTCTCTGCCTTTATTCCTGATGAAGGGATTTTGCCCGAAACGTCGATTTTGCTGAAGCTCCTCGGATGCTGCCTGAACTGCTGTGCTCTTCCAGCACCATTGATCCAGAATCTGGTTTCCAGCATCTGCAGTCATTGTTTTTACCTACGCAGTATTCTAAATGCACCTCGAACTAAGTTTCTCTACAGCTGCAATATGACCTGTTATTATTCATATTGCATGGTCCGATGCATGTCTGCAAGCTTTCTGTCAGTCTTCTTGATCACCCTATCCACCGTGTTGCCACTTTCAGGGAACTGTGGAGCTGTACACCAAGATGCCTTCAGATGTCGATGAGATCAGTAGTTTTTTCCATCCACTTTATACTTCTCTCCTTAATTAGTCCTTCCAAAATGCATCACGTCACAATTGTCCAAATAAAGTTACATATGTGTTTTCTCTATCCAATATCCGGCTGTGTTCCCTGGCAAATCATCATCACAATCTGCAACTCTGCCAATCAATTTACAGATCTCTCGTCACGAAATCACTGTTCCACCACTACTCTGTCTTCTATGGCCAAGCAGTTCTCTATACATCTTGCTAACTGACCGCTGATCCCGTTTCACATCACATTCTGTATGAGCCTGCCATTAGGAACCATATCAAAGGCCTTCCTAAGGTCAAAAAGGCCAACATCCAGTCCCATGCCCTCATCAATCAATTTTGTCACTTCCTCAATATAATCAATCAATTTTGTGAGACATGATCCTCCCCATACAAATGTGTTGCCTGTTGCTAGTCCATACTAGAGTACTGTTGGAGCTGCACTCATTCAGTCAAGTGATTATTGCATGATAATCCTGACTTGAACCTTGGAGAGTTGATTGCATTCCTTACAGTGTCTAAACAGGCCCTTCGGCCTAACCAGTCCACATTAACCCTCCGAAGAGTAACCCACCCAGATCCATTTCTCTCTGACTAAAACACTTGACAATCCAGTATGGCCAATTCATCTGGCCTGCACATCTTTGGACTGTGGGAGGAAACTCACGCAGACACGGGGCGGGGGATTGGGGAATACGCAAACGCCAAACAGAGAGAGTCGCCAAAGGCCAGAATCGAACATAGGACCTTGGCGCTGTTTGGTAGCGGTGCTGAACACTGAGCCACCGTGCCTCTCTTGATTGTGCCTGTAGAGTGGGAGATACGTCGGGCCGTGACGGTTACTGTACAGTGGGATGTATGCCGGGCCGTGATGGTTACTGTACAGTAGGAGGTATGTCAGGCCGTGACGGTTACTGTACAGTGGGAGGTATGCCGGGCCGTGATGGTTACTGTACAGTGGGAGGTATGTCGGGCCGTGACGGTTACTGTACAGTGGGAGCTATGCCGGGCCGTGATGGTTACTGTACAGTGGGAGATACGTCGGGCCGTGATGGTTACTGTACAGTGGGAGGTATGCCAGGCCGTGATGGTTACTGTACAGTGGGAGGTATGTCGGGCCATGATGGTTACTGTACAGTGGGGAGTCTGTCTGGCTGTGAAGTTGCAGACTGTATGAGCTGTACAGAGTATGATTCTGCTGATGCTGATGGCCCTCTGCACCTCATGGCTGCATCATCATTGGTTATTCAATCTTTGTAAAGTCTGTTCCATTCAGTACTCATGGAACTACATATCATGGTGTGGACGGTCTGCAAAATGCGAAGGTAGCCCTTGCTCCCCATTGTGCAGTGACTATTGTTCCTGATGTATGAAATGGAGAGGTGGATCTGCAGCAGGCAGATCGGTGATGATGTGGTCAGTTATATGTTGCCCTTTTATTGATTCCACCATAACCTGCCACAGAGCAGTCTGGCAGCCACAGGATCCAGCATCAATGCTGAGTACTCTCATTAGATTAGATTCCCTACAGGATGGGCTGAGTACTCTCATTAGATTAGATTCCCTACAGGATGGGCACAGGCCCTTCGGCCCAACCAGTCCACACCGACCCTCAGAAGAGCAATACAAGCCTCTCTGAACACTATGGGCAGTTTAACATGGCCAATTCACTTGAGCTGCACATCTTTGGACTGTGAGAGGAAACCCACGCAGGCACAGAGTGAATGTGCAAATGCCGCACAGGCAGTTGCCAGAGGCTGGAATCAAACCTGGGACCCTGGTGCTATGAGGCAGCAGTGCTAACCACTGAACCACTATGACAACCTATATTGACTGTATACCAAGGATCTGTTCCCTCTGCCTATCTGTGTCCTGTCAGTGGGATAGAACCTAACAGAGAGAGTGGTGATGTTGCCTGGGACATAGTCCTGTTCACAGAATCCTGCTTTACAGACAATATATGACTGTTACTTGATTAGTCCATGGGAAATATAAACCTGGTCACTTTCACATTTTCTGTAATGAAGAGGTAATATCACTTTATTTCTTACATATTTCAAAATAAACCAAACATCATTGTTTTTCAGTTGAAAACAATTGAAGTGTACAATAATTGAACTACCAGAGCGTACACCTAACTAATACACAATTCAGTGACTACAGTAAAGAGCTGATTCATGTTCAGATCAGTGAACCCACCATCTTGCAGGCAGCAAAGCTATTGAAAATTACTTTGAGGAAAAGCCTGAATTCAGATACTGTATTACTAGCCCTCACCACGACCTCCAAAACACTGACCATCTCCAAAATGTGTCCAGAGAGCTTCCAAACTGGATCTGGGCAGTTACTCACACAATCCCTCACAATAGACTGGTTAGAGACATACCTGAACAATAGGGAGATGTGTGTGGGGCAGACTGGACAATGGACTAGCACATGGCGCTGGTCAGACGCAGTTCAATAAAAACAACCTGTAAACAGCCATGTCTTGCAAATATATCTCTTCTTGTGTGCCACCTAAACTCTGTAATTCTGAACCTTGGCCCTGATCCTGAATGAAGGTGTTATAAAGGTGATGGACTCCCGCATCATATGGTATCTTACATTGAATCCGTCATAAACAATATCCAGTGTATATTAGCCCCACAATGTTAGTATCCAAACAGAATTGTGCAGCTCCATTGATGGCCAGTATGATCCCAGCCCAATGAGCTTGTGTGTAACTTGAGCTGGAAAAATCTGTGTAAATGTTTGCAGCATTTTTCTAACCGTTAACAGCCATTAAGTACTGTCTCTTTACTGAAGGTCCGATATCCTTTCGTAATACCAACTTTTAGATTGTCCAAAAAGCAAAAAATCACCCATTTATTCACTGTTATAACAACAATATGATGAAAACTCACAGTAATTAGCATAGTAATGATGAGTCTTATTGCCACACCCAAGACCAAATTATTATTCAGTACAAGGACTTTGAAAATATACAATTATTTTCCCTTGTATTAATACTGTTAACTAATAGTCGATTCTCCTGCTCCTCAGATGCTGCCTGAACGTCTGAGTTTTTTTTCAGAACCACATTTTTTGACTCTGATCTCCAGCATCTGCAGTCCTCACTTTCTCCCTGCTAATAATCATAATCATTTTCATGGCAACAATATCACTGTGTGTTTAAGCATGCCCCAGTCAGATATGAGTACATTTTAAGTTGCTTCTGTCTATCTTAGAGCTCAGTAATGTAGGATGAGAATGCCAGTGTCTGGGATGCTCTGTATGTAGGCCATGCCTTTGAGAGACTGACAGATTGTTTCAAACATCATATCCCTTTAGCTGTTCACAACAAGCAGGGAACTGCCTGGACCAACCACCCTGAGTTCACAAAACCCAAAACCGTGTCCAGCATTGAACAGGTCTCGACAATATTCTTTATGTTAATTTATTCATGCAATGTGATTGGGACGGCATTTATTGATAGATATGGAACTTGAAACAGTGACACTGAAGGAACGGCAATATGCTTCCCAATCAGGATGGTAGATGGTTTAGAACAGAACGCGAAGATGGTGGAGGTCCCGTGTATCTGCTTCCCCTGTCCTTATTGATGTTCGGGGGTTCAGAAGTTCGTTGTGAGGAGCCTTGGTAAATTTCTGCAGAGCACCGAGTAGATGGCAGGTATTGCTGCTACTGAGCATCAGTGGATGAGGGGTGAAGCCCAATCAGGATGGTAGATGGTTTAGAACAGAACGCGAAGATGGTGGAGGTCCCGTGTATCTGCTTCCCCTGTCCTTAGTGATGTTCGGGGGTTCAGAAGTTCGTTGTGAGGAGCCTTGGTAAATTTCTGCAGAGCATCAAGTAGATGGCAGGTATTGCTGCTACTGAGCATCAGTGGATGAGGGGTGAAGCTGCACCCACACAGGCAAATTGAAGTATTTAATCATACACATTCAACACGTGTCTTAACAATAGGGGAGAGGCTTTCGGAAATTTTGAGGTGAGTTATTACTGCAGAATTTCTAGCCTCTGACATATTCTTGTAGCCAATCAATTTATATGCGTCAAAAAGCTGGAAAAGCAAAACAGGTCAGGCAGCAGCTGAGGTACAGGAGGTTCAATGTTTTAGCATAAGCCCTTCACAGGAATGGGTCATTGAATCATATAGTAGGTCCAGTTTACGTTAACGGTAATCCCCGCGCTATTGCTTGGTATGTGTTCATTTATGGTGGTGGCATTGACCGTTAGAGGATATGGTTTAATTTTCCATTGTTAGAAGTAATCGTTGTCTGGCACATGTGTAATGGAAATGGTATTGTCACTGTGAAGCACGCACTTACATATTTCCAGGTCCTGGTACATTTGGACAAGGACTGCTTCAGTATCTGAGTAAATCACGAATGGTGTTAAACATTGTCCAATCATTGGCAAACATCCCCAGTTGTGACTTAACAATGTCGGGATTGTTATTTATGAAGCTGCTGAAAATTATTGGGCCGAGGGCAGAGAGCACTCTGACAGATCACTGATGCTGTCCCTCTCTCAGAGCTCGGAAGCTGGCTTCTAGTTCCACCTCCTCCAGAGGTATCTAACAACATATCTGAAAACAATATGTTTCAGTAGCTTCCCCAAATAACTGAGTGAGGACTTGACTACCTCAATCAGTTGGACCGCCGGTTTGTAATGCAGATTAATGTCGACAGTGTGGGTTCAATTCTGCACTGACTGATGTGACTGAAAAGGGAGAATTCAACCTCTCCCTTATTTGAGGCATGATGACTGTCCAGTTAAACTGCCACCAGTCGTCTCTGTCCAAAGAGAGAGCAACCCCATCATCCTATCGGGGTATGGTGCCTTACCTTTCCACTTCTGATCTACAGGTTTACCCAGAAACCCCTCCCCTGGGGAACTGTTGCAGAGCTGACCTGGAGCTGAGATGGATGCTCTCCTCCAACCCCAGCCACCTTCCTTTCAGGTATAACTTCAACCAGTGCAAACGGTTCCTATTTGCTCCAGTTTTGTCATTAATCCATGATAGGAAACTTTGTCAAATGCAGATATGATTATGTTAAGCTCAGTCACTGTTGCCTCGCCTCTAGAATTCAGCCGCATGGTCTCTTGTACATCGTTAAACCAAGGCTTCAATGAGCCCCAGGGATGAGAGCCCAAACTGAGCTTCAGTGAGCAGTTTGGTGCTGAGGAAGTGCTGCTTGATCCCACTTTGAGTGACATCTTCCATCCCTTTATTAATGATAGAGATGAGAGCAATGGGGTAGACATTGATTGTCTGATGGTTTGTCTGTGTGTGTACAGGACACACCCGGATAGTTTCCCACATTGACAGGTTGATGCCAGTGCTGTATCCCAGCAGGAACAGCTTGAATGGAATGTTATCAGGGCCCACAGTCTTTGCATTCCCCATCTCTCCAGTCGTTTGGAATTACCACACACAGGGAATCGAATTCGCTGAAGACTGCCATCTGGAGGAGACTAACATAGATCCTCCTATCGATACCTCTGTCTGAACTTTGTTGTGGTCGTTCCAGACTGAGCTTTTCTATTGTTGTGTTGGGCCATTCCATCATTGAGGAAGATGATATATGGGGATCCTCCTCATCCAGAGTTGTTTGATTGGCACCACTATTCGACCTGACTGCGTATGACAGGATTGTAGCGATTAGATCGAATTGTTAGTTAGATCTGTCTGTCACTGGCTGTTTATGCTATTTGGTGAGTAAGTGGTCCTGTTCAGTAACGTCGCCTCATTTTTTGGTGTACCTGGTGCTGCTCCTGGTCAGCCCTCCTGTATTCTCCATTGAACAAGAGTTTATCTCCTGGGCTGATGGTTAGGGTAAAGTGGAGCATATGCCAGGCAGTGGCAGTGAAAATTGTGCGAGAGTACAATTTTGCTGCTGATGACTCGAATCACCTCACACAGGCCAGTGCTGAGTTCTAGATCTCTTTGAAATCTGTCCCGTTAAGCTCGGGACATGTGTATCTCACATGTGCGCTGATGTGTGTACAGACACACGTACACACGCGCGTGCACACACACACGCACAGGCACACAAAGTAAAAGTGGGACTTTGTCTCCAGATATACTGTGTGCGGTATACACTGTTCCCAATGTGCTCATCGATTAATGTCTTTGCAGCCAATAGGTTGGTGAGGATGAGGTCAAGTATGTTTCTCCCTGTCAATCGTTCCCTCTCCATCCGGTGCCGAACCAGTCTCGCAGCTATGTTCGTTTGGACCCGACCATCTCGATCAGCAATGCTGCTGCTGTGCCCCTCTGGGTGGTGGTTTTGAAAGGGCCACCCAGTATACATTCTCCAGCTCATTCACTCTGTCAGTGAGTCCTCCATGTGTTGTTCAATGTAGAGGGACACTGATTCATCAGCTGAGGGAAGGGATTCAGCAGGAGGTTTCCGTGTCCGAGTTTGATCTGACACCGTGAGGTTTCGTTATGTCACATTGTTGCTTGAGAAATCTGTAGGACGTCTCTCCTACATCCACCACTCGTCCCAAGACGTTAGGAAGGAGGGATTTCTAGTGTCTGCAGGGCTTTTAATTTTTTGTCACTATCAATCGAAGGGCCTCTTCTGTGCTGTATGACACTCACTCTATGACGCTTGTGATTGGACAGTCCAGGTCTCACTCCGTCACATCCTCCAAGTGCCTTGTCTATTCCACTGATTTCTGCAATATTTTCTCTTTTAAGACATTGCACAATAAGACATTGCACAATTCCGTTTTTAAACTATCTATGTTATCTATGTTTATCTCTATCTTTCCCTGTCATGTCCTCCATCCGCTACATCCATATGTATCTCAGAAACCTTCCGTATCACTACAATATGTATCTCATACTCCAGCCCCATCTATCACTGTAAATTCCGCCAGTCCCCACACCTCTCCGCATCTCTCTAACCTCCAGATGCTTCACCTTTCTCCATATCCTGTGAATGAATTTAAAAGTATCTCACTAATCTATTCTAGCATGCACAGGCCACGCTATCTCTGTAATATTCCTAGCCTTGCTTTCCTTTCTCTCCAACATCTCCAGCCTTGCTTTTATATTTCTGTAACATTTCCAGCCTAGCTTTTCCATCTCTGTAAAGTCTCCAGCCATCCTTTCCTATCTCTGTAAAATCTCCAGCCATGCTTTCCTCTAACCGTGATATTTCCAGCCTTGCTTTCCTAACTCTGTAACATCTCCAGCCTTGCCTTCCTCTCTATCTGTAACATCTCCAGCCTCGCTTTTCTATCTCTCTCTAACATCTCCAGCCTTGCTTTTCTCTCTCTGTAAAATCTCCAGCCTTGCTTTCCTATCTCTGTAACATCTCCAGCCAGTCTTCCCTATAACTGTGATCTCACCAGCCATGCTTTCCTTTCTCTGTCACATCTCCAGCCTTGCTTCCCTTCACACCTCAGTGAAATGGCTTTTTCACACGTCAGTGAATTGGTTATATATTTGCTCCTGTATTTTCATCTTCCTGAAGCTCGATAAAATATCTCCAGCCTTGTGTCTGTCATTGTTTGGACCCTCACCTTGACCGATAAAGCCTCATTTGTAGACACGTCCAAGATATCGTCCCTCCTTACTACAGTAACTGTTCCTTAATTAATAATGCAACATTACCTCCTCTTTAACACCCTCTCCTGTCCTGCCTATAGTTCCAGGACAAGAGACTATTGAGTTTTAGCCCTGACCTCTCTCAAACACGTCTCTGAGATGGCAAAATGTTACACCCCCATATGTCAACTCATGCCATTATCACATCAGTCTGTCTGATAATACTCCCAGCATTAACATAAGCTGGAATATAACACCTGGAATATTCTGTGCCTCAGAGCTCTTCAATCATTAACTATTTGTTATCAGGCTACCAAACCATGAAGCAAAAATGTAACTCTGGGACTGAAAGAATATTTATTGAATTGTAACTTCTTCTAAAAAAATGTATTCATCAAGTGCAACTTTCCAGATCTGAGCAGTCAGCTCCACATACAATGAGTTTCTGGTGGTTAATTCCCCGCTCAGTGTGCAGAGGGGACAGCCCTCAGTAATGGAGAAAGTGAGGAATGCAGTTGATGGAGATCACAGTCGAAAAATGTGGTACTGGAAAAGCACAGCAGGTCAGGCAGCATCCGACGAGCAGGAGAGTCAACAGTTCGTGCATGTGCTCCTTATCAGGAAGGCATTGGTGCGTTTATTTGGATTCCGTGAATCGCAGGACGTTGGGAACTGTACTTACTCAGGAATGCAGCACTGCATATAGCACTGAAGATGAAAGCAGTCAATCAATTGGTTGGACAGGGTTAGACAAGTTGAGGGGAAGTACAGTCTGATTGAAGTACAAACATAAGGATAGATAAACCCCCTGGGCAAAATGGGGTATTCACGAGGTTACTCCAGGAAGTATTGAAAGAGATTGATGTGCCTTTGGTAATGACCTTTGTGTCTTCACTGTCTACTAGAGTAGTACCAGATGATTGGAGGGTGGCAAATTTTATTATTTCATTAGCAGGGGGATTGAATTTAAGAATACCGAGGTTAATGCTTATCTCTATAAAGTTGTTGTTCAACAATGCTTGGAATATTGTGTTCAGTTGTGGTTGCCTCATTAGAGGAAACATGTGGAAGGCTCAGAGACTGTGCAGAGGAGATTTACCAGGATGCTGCCTGGACTGAAGGACATGTCTTAGTAAGAAAATTTGAGTGAGCTAGGGCTTTTCTCCCTGGAGTGAAGAAGAATGACAGCTGACTTGATAGAGGTGTACAAGATGTTGAGAGACAAAGATTAGATAGCCAGAGTCTTTTCAACAAGGGGAATAATTTTAAAATGATT
>NC_057717.1:32008738-32012610 GCF_004010195.1 Chiloscyllium plagiosum
ATCACCACAAGTAACTTGTGCGGTTTGACTCTGACCCTCCATGTCCATAAATCTGCTCCCTGGTCCAGGCTCAGACTGAAGATGAATTTGTAAGACCTGGCTCTTCTTCAGTCATTGGTATCTAATTTAGACAACATTTGAACCTGCAGTGACAGCAGTGATGGCTAGTTTCCTCCTGCTGAAGGTTGATTCCAAATGATTCTCTGTGAGGAAATGTTTGAATGACTGCCCTGACCCAGGTTGGAAACTCTCTTCACAGATTCAGAAGCAGGCCCGTGTCTCACTCAGTGTCACAGGCAGCTGTGAGGTCCAGTAGCACTGTATCCGAATTCAGGCCTTTTGGAATCCACTTTTAATGTGGATGCAAAGTGATGGGTTTACTGACCAGAAAACCGATCAGGAGTTTGCCATGGTAGTGAATTTGGCAATAATAAGTATGATTTACAATTATTCGACGGAACAATAACTGCATCATATCTGAAAACATTGGATTCGATATTTATGGAAGTAAAACATAAACACCGAAGAACCTTTTATGATGCAAAAGTAAAGAATGCACATTTTGTTTTGTACCAAAAAAGAATATGTTTTCGTACTGTTTTGGTGATCACAATTACACATTGAATCTCAGTATTGAAATACACACATTGTCGCTCTATCATTTGCAAAGTTGTTGACCTCTGACTGACTGCATATTCAGAGTGAACAAATGATTGAACAATCAAATAGACTCATACCTCTTTACGTATTTAAATATAATCAATTAATTTAATTTCTCACTTGAAATGTGTGAGCTTCAGCTATTTACCAACAAATCTATTAGTTTTAAAATAATGATGGAAAAGGATAGACGAGATCAAAAAGTTGAAGCTCTAAATTGGAGAAAGGCCAATTTTGATGGGATTAGGCAAGAACTTTCAAAAATTGATCGGGGGCAGATGATTGCAGGTAAAGGGATGGCTGGAAAATGGAAAGTCTTAAGAAATCAGATAGACAGAGAGCAGAGAGAGTGTATTCTTGTTAGGGTGAAAGGAAAGGCTGTTAGATATAGAGAGTGCTGAACGACTAAAGAAATTGAGGGTCTTGTTACGTAAAAGAAGGAAGCATATGACAGGTACAGGCAGAATAGAGTGAATCCTTAGAAGAGTATAAAGGTAGTATGAGTATACTAAAGAGGGAAAACTGGAGGGCAAAAAAGGGACATGAGATAGCTTTGGTAAATAGAATGATGGAGAATACATTGAGGACAAACTAGTAAGTAGGGAGAGAACAGAGCCCTCAAAGATCAGCAAGGCGGCCTTTGTGTGGAGCCGCAGGAGATAGGGAGATACTAAAAGAGTATTTTGTATCAGCGTTTACTCAGGAGAAGGACACGGGAGATATAGGAATACAGAGAAATAGATGGTGAAATCTTGAAAAATGTCCATATTGCAGAGGAGGAAGTACTGGATGTCTTGAAACACTAAAAGTGGATAAATCTCCATGAACTGATCGACCAGAATTCTGTGGGAAGCTAGGGAAGTGATTGCTGGGCCTCTTACCAAGATACTTGTACCATTGATAGTCACAGGTGAGGTGCCCCAACATGGTACCACTGTTTAAGAAAGGTGGTAAGGACAAGCCATAAAACTATAGACCAGTGAGCCTGACGTCATTGGAGGGCATGTTGTTGCAGGGAATCCTGAGGGACAGGATGTACATATATTTGGAAAGGCAAGGACTGATTTGGGAAAGTGAACATGGTTTTGTGTGTGGAAAATCATGTTTCACAAACCTGATTGAGTTTTTTGCAGAAGTAACGAAGATGATTGATGAGGGCAGAGCAGTGGACGTGATCTATAAGGACTTCAGTTAGGCATTCGTTAAGGTTCCTTATAGCAGACTGATTAGCAAGGTTAGATCTTATGGAATACAGGGAGAACGAGCCATTTTGATACAGAACTGGCTAAAGGTAGAAGACAGAAGGTGGTGGTGGTGGAAAGTTGTTTTTCAAATTGTTGGCGTGTGACCAGTGGAGTGTCACAAGGATCGGTGCTGGTTCCACTACTTTTAGTCATTCATATAAATGATTTGAATGTGAGTATAAGAAATACAGTTAGTAATTTTGCTGATGACACCCAAATTGGAGGTGTGGTGGACAGCGAAGAAGTTTCCCTCAGATTTCCACGGGATTTTGATCAGATGGGCCAATGGGCTGAGGAGTGGTTGATGGAGTTTAATTTGGGTAAATGCGAGATGCTGCATTTTGGGAAAGCAAATCTTCGCAGAGGTTATACTCTTAATGGTGAGGTTAAAGGAAGTGTTGCTGAACAAAGAGAACTTGGAGTGCAGGTTCATTTTCGATTGAAAGTAGAGTCACAGATAGATAAGACAGAGAAGAAGGCATTTGGTATGCTTTTCTTAATTGGTCAGACCATTGTAAACAGTGGTTGGAAGGTCGTGTTGCGGCTGTACGGGAAGTTGGTTAGGCCAGTTTTGGAATATTGTGTGCAATTCTGGTCTCCTTCCTATCGGTAGGATGTTGTGAAACTTGAAAGGGTTCTGAACAGATTTACAAGGATGTTGCCAAGGTTGGAGGGTTTGAGCTATAGGTGGAAGTTGAATAGGCTGGGGATATTTTCCCTGGAACATTGCAGCTGAGGGGTGACCTTATAGAGGTTTATAAAGTCATGACGGGCATGAATGTGGAAATAAACAAGGTATTTTCCCTGGTGGGGGGAGTCCAGAACTAGTGGTCATAGGTGTAGGTTGGGAAGGAAAAATACAAAAGTGACGTAAGGGGCAACTTTTTCATTCACAGGGTAGTACGTGTATGGATTGAACTGCCACAGGAAGTGGTAAAGGTTGGTACAATTGCAACATTTTGATGGCGCCTGGATGGGTATATGAATAGAAAGTGAGTCGAGGGATATGGGCTGAGTGCTGGTAGGTGGGACTAGATTGGGTTGGGATATCTGGTCGGCATGGACGAGTTGGTAGAATGGTCTGTTTTCATGTTGTACATCTGTATGACTGACTGTAATTTAGCAATGACAATAATTTGACATGCACTGCCAAATAAATAAATGGTTTATATTATTAAATTGTAGCATACAATAAGTTGAAAACTTGCAATTTTTAGAATGAATGATAAAGAACAAAGAGCATTCCAACACAGGAACAGACCCTTCGGCCCTCCAAGCCTGTGCTGATCCAAATCCCCTATTTTCTAAACCTGCCACCTATTTTCTAAGAGCCGGTATCACTCTGCTCCCTGCCGATTCATGTAGCTGGCAGATTCATCGTAGATGACACTATCACTCCTGTCCCTACCACCTCCGCTGGCAGCACGTTCCAGGCTGCCACGACCCTACATGTAGAGAGCTTCCCACATATATCCCTCAGGCCCTAAACCTTTCCGTCTCACTTTGTAACTCAATTACTAGGGGTCATGAGTACACAATTTGGACTAAAGCTTCTTGGTATCCACCCTGTCTATATCTCTCTTGATTTTGTAGACCTCAATCAGGTCCCCCCTCAACCTTTGTCTTCATAATTAAAATAGTCTTAATCTACCCAACCTCTTTCCATAACCAGCATCCTCCATCCCAGGCAACACCCTGATGAACCTACTCTGCACTCTATTCAAGCGTCCACATCCTTTTAGTAATGAGGTGACCAGAACTATATGCAGTGTTCCAAATGCGGCCAAACCAAAGTCCGTTGCAACTGTAACATATACCTGCCAACGCTTGTATTCAACATCGGATCCAATGAAGGAAAGCATGCCGGATGCCTTATTGACCACTTTACTGAACTGCGTTGCCACCTTCAGGAAACAATGAACCTGAACACCCAGATCTCTCCTTACGTCAATTTCCCCCAGGACTTTT
>NC_057717.1:32013110-32035937 GCF_004010195.1 Chiloscyllium plagiosum
CATTCGTATTTACATCATTTATGAATATCGCAAATAATTTGATACACTGCACTGCTCGCTGTGTACACCACGAGACACTGGTCTATCTATACCACATTTCCAGTAACTTGGGACCACATAGCTGTTCTCCAGTCCTCTAGCACGTCCCTTGTGTGGTCAGATTTGACTAAAACATTTAGGTCAGGACATTTCTCTCTTGTCTCCAACAGCATCCTGCGATACAACTCATCTGGACTTTACATCATCCAAAACTATCAATCCCAACTTGCATCTTATATCAATTTGTTCGAGAGCTTCCCAGTCCATCTTCTTGAATTCTGTACCTGCATCTTCCTTCTCCCAACTAAAACAGATGTGAAGCTCTCATGTCACAGGCTATCAGTGTTTCCCAGTTTCACATGCTGATTACCCCCTTGGTTTCGAAATGGATCCTAATTTTTCCCTGGTTATTCAGCAATGGAGGAAACCTGAACAATGCTGGAACTGATCTCAGCCAAGCTGCAGAAGCATGACCAGGAGATCCAAAGTCTCGGGCCAGATGTCGTGGAAGTGAAAGAGTGGACTGCGGCTTTGGAAACCATGGCATAATCCTTAGCGGGTCGGTTCCAAGCACTAGAATGGTAAGTACAGGCCTTAGTAGAGCAGGTCGAGGACCTCGAAAATTGGAGCGTCAGAAGAACATCAGCTTGGTCGGGCTGCCGGAACGAAAACAAGAGCGCCATCTTGTCAGCTTATTGGAACAATGGCTCACACAATTTCTGAAACTGGAAGTCAGGGCAAGGTCGATAGGTCCCACCGGGTTGCAGTGTGCAGGCCCGGATCGGACGAGCATTCCTGTCCGGGTCCTTGTGCAACTCCAGCATGTTATAGAAAAACAGGTGCTGGAAGCTTCTTGGGTCGTACAATTAAGGGGAGACTTTAGCTGACGTGTGGACCCCGAAGTGGATAGGATGTCGAAGGGTATCGGAGGTATTTCCCCGCTACCCACGCAGCTGGTCGACCGGAACAGGTAGCTGGGTTCGTGGATGTGGGAGATGTCTTCACCCTTAAGCTTGGGACTTCACGTTTTTTTCTAACACACATAAATGCTATACTAGGATTGACGTGTTGTTTGCCCATTGGTCTTTTTGAATTCGGTGCTGTCCTTTAGAATTGGGAACCATTTCTGATCTGTGGCAGTGCACAGGGAGGTCAAGGATGGTTGCGATGGGACAGGCTCACGGCACTGGCACGAGGATTCTTTCTTCCTAAAGGATAGCAAATTCATTGAGTATTTTTCGGGAGAATTTAATTTTTTTTGGAACATGAACTTGTGCACGACCAGTAATCCGACAGTGCTCTGGGAAACTGGCAAAGCCTATACAAGAGATTTGATTATTTCTTACTCGGTGTCTCAGAAGCGGCAGAAGGGAGAACAGCAGCGTATGTTTGAGGATCGGCTAAATAGAGCTGATACACCATATTTTATCAGACCGTCTATAACGTAATTGCAGCAGATTACAGCCCTCCGGACTGCTCTGAATGCTGAAATCGCCCAGAGAGCAAAGAGAGAGATTTCCTTTGCGAAACAGAAGGTATTCAAGCATGGTGATAACCAGGTACATATTAGGCGTACTTGGCCAGAAAGAAGATTGCTGCTGTTATCACCCGCGATCCCAAAAATATTAATGCAGCATTCAGGAAGTTCTACTCTGGGATGTTCCAGTCAGCGGGCTGGGAGGACTGATTGGCGACGATAGAGTCCTTTCTTAAGACCTTGGACCTCCCAGGTGTAAGTTCAGAGCAGGCGTCTCTTTAGATTGCCCCTCTGATAATCTGAGAGATACAGGAGACAGTGAGGCAGCTCCAGAGTGATAATGCCACCGGCCCAGATGGATTTTCAGAGTGAGATTTAGAAGGAGTTCATAGACATGCTGGCTGGGCCAATGTTGGATATGTACAATCATTGTACAGTCAGGACTGCCTCCCATCCTCTCTGAGAGATGGAAATATTCATCTTATTCTCAAGAGAGGGAAAGTCCCAGCGGATTGCACTTTGTATGTGCCTATTTCATTATTAAACGTGGACTTTAAAATTTTGTCGAAAATGTTCTCTTTGAAGGTCCATTTTGAAAGAGGATCATTTTTATTAGGGGCCGTAGATCCTCTGATAATATTAGAAGAGTGCGAAGCATGGCTCCAGTGTGTCAGCAAGGTCCGATTCCAGGCTTGGTAGTCTCCCTGGATGCAGAGAAAGCAGTTTACTGGATGGAGTGGATATGCACCTTTTATGTCCTTGAATGGTTTGTTCTTGGAGGGGTCTTCGCCAGGTGGATGGCAGTGTTATATAATGACCAAATGTCACTAATGGTATAAGTTCTGACAATTACAGTATTGACAGTGGCAGCCAACAAAGTTGCCCTCTTCCACTTTTACCATTGACATTAATGATTAAGCCGTTGGCAGAAGCCATCGGAGGGACGCCAATATCACTGCCATGGATGTAGAATCAGGAAGGCATAGGATCACCCTTGAAGCAGATTGCGTTCCTCTCTTTCTAACTAACCCAATGATGTCTGTGTCCTGTTTAATTCGAATGATTAATTTATTTGGATGTTTCTCAGGGTTTAAAATCAATTTTATGAAATCGGAGGCCATCCCTGTTGGGGATAATATTTGAGTACCCGACCTTGAGGTGGAATCTGATTCCCTTCCGGATGGTCACAAGGAGGTTTAGGTATTTTTATCATCCAAGCCTTCGATCAATTATATAAAGCTAACTTCGTGCAGTTTCTAGAGAGGATAAGACAGAATCATCCGATACTCTTTCTGGGTTAGCTCTGGTTAATGTCCTTCCTTGTTTATGATACCCCATGCTAATTCTCCCTTTGACCCTGCCCAGGAAGGCGCTACGGAGGCTTAACAGTTGGCTTTGATCTTTCATCTGCCGTTACAGATGGCCTCCTATTAATCTGGACAAACTGAAGTGAATAGGGGAGTGTCGATTTTCCATAATTTTAAGAAATGCAAACCAAATTCCTTGTTTTGGATGTGGCTGACTGGGCTTGCCAGGACCCATGGTCAATTTGGCTGGACATCGACGCCTTCTCGGCAAACTGACCCCTCATTAATCTGTTGTTCATGGACGAGACGAGGATGTTATGGAGATTTGCAGAAACTGATTGTCCTTAACACAGTGAAAGCATGGAGAATGATGGAACAACTTCGGCTTTCATTCTCATTATAGGATTGGTAGTATTCCAGCTGGGACTGATAGATTCTGGCTTTAGGCTCTGGGAGTCCAGACGAGTTTTCTGTTTGGGAGAATTTTTTGACATGGAGGTCATGATGAATTTTGAGCAACTGAGCCAGGAATATGAGGTATCTGGGAGGGACATATTTTGTTACGTTCTGCTTCAGGACTTTATCCAGAAAAAAGACTATATTAATGATTCGTCTCTGCAAGTCAGATATGGAGACAAGAGTGCTTCAGAGTACGGGCACTCTCTCGTTCAGCGCCTTCTGTCATTTATTGGGAGGTAGTGTCTCGAAGTACATTGACCCTGTTACACCAGAACAGGAAGAGGCTATTCAGCCCTGGACCCTGATATACAGTTACGGGAGGAGGCCAGTCAGCTCTTCGAGTCGATAACACTGGGCCAGAGTAGGCCATGCAGCACCAGTACCCTGTTAAACAGCAACAGGATCAGTCTATTCAGCGTCCTCAAGTCTGTAACATAGGAAATGGAAGAAGTCACACAGAGACTGGAGATTGGTGCACTTGGATACCAGAGGATATTCAGTCCCATCGAGCCTGTTGCACGGGAATTGGGAAAGGAGGAAGAAGTTTACCTCAACATGTCAGGTGTATGGGAACAGAAGAAGGCCAATGACTCTCTCTGTCCAATATCAGGAATGCAGGAGAGACCGTTCAGTATCTCCAGCCTGTGATGGAGGAATATGAGAAGGGTTTTTTTCAGCCCCTCAAACTGTTATACAGCAACAGAAACATTGCATAAGCCCTCATGATTCTTAAGCATCAACAGGAGGAGGACAGGCAGACCATAGAGATGGTGATGTGGAACACCAGAAAGACATCAGCCCATCGATTTTGTGCACAAGGAAGAGAATGAGTCCATCCAGCGACTCCAACTTCTTACAGAGCAATCAGAGCAGGTCAATTCATGCCATGTGCCAATTATACAGGTTTGAAGTGAACAAAGAGATTATAGAGAGGTAAGAATTTAGAATTATCACCTTCACGATGGAATATGTCGTAGTGAGAAAATTGTTCAAAGTTAAGAAATATTGCTAAAGTCGATTATTCAGGAATTAATGACAAGAAATTTGCAAAGTCAAACCATAAACCATCAGAAACAACATGATTTGGATCATGGGGATCCTAGAGATGAAATATCTGGACTTCCAGAAGGCTTTGAATAGCTCTGCACAAATGATTAATCTGTAGAATAAGATCGTTTATAATTAAAAGTAATTTTTCAGCTTGGATACAGGCTTAATGAAGCAACAAAATGCAGTGAGATGGAAAACATATCAGTCATTTTCCGTTTGGCAAAATTCAACTTTTAGGAAACCATTTGTCTTGGTCCCCAGGCCAGAACTATTTACAATCTGTAGTCTTACGTAGTTGAGAGGATAGAACATGTTATAACCAAATTAACAGATGACACTAACTCAGGTGAGAAATTGCAATGAAGATGCAAGAAGTTAGAAAATATATATGGATAGGTTGTGGCAACATTTGACAGAAGAAACTGAACAGCGAAATATATGAGTGTATCCGTTTGGATCAGTGTAGCAAAAAGGCAAATTATTATCCAAATGGCGAGAGACTTCAGAATAATCAGGTGCAGAGGGATCTGGCTGTCCGCGTCCCATACTACAGAATACACCGATGTAGGTACAGCAGATAATGAGAAAGGCAAGTGCAACTTTGGCATTTATTTCTAAAACAATGGATTATAAGGGTAGGGAGGTGTGAGATCGCAACTGAGTTCTGTGTGCAGTCTTGGTATCCTGACTGTAGGAGGGATGTATTTTACCATGGAGGCAGTTCAGAAGTGGTTTACTAGAATGACTCCAGAGATGAGGAGTTTGTACTCTGAAGAGACATTGAGCAGTTCAGGCCAACACTGCCTGGAGTACAGAAAAATGAGAGGAGATGTCGGAGGTCTGGACGAAGTTAAAGGTGATTTACAGTGTAGATGTGAAGTTGATACTTCCTCATGTGGGATAATCTCAAACGATCCTAAAACCATAGTTTTAGGATGAGGTGGGGCGAAATGAAACAGGCGTGAGGAGAACATACTTCTGTCACAGGGTTGGGAATCTGTGCAATTCAATGCCACAGAGTGCAGTAGGTGTTGAGATATTGAGTAAGTGAAGGGATATGGAGAGCGGACAGGAATGTGGAACTGAGGCCGCAATGACATCAGCTATGATTGTATTGAATATCGGAAGAGGCCTGAGGGGATGGATTCCGAACTGAAGCTCCTCGTTCTTATTCAACGCTTTGAATGTGTTACACATAAATGGGGGAGGACTGGTTATCAGACAGGAAGCAGGCACTCCGGATAAATCAGCCCTAGTCAGTTTGATAGAACGTCACCAGTGGAGTCACACAGTGAACAGTGCTGGGTCCACAACTCTTTACAATCTGTATAAATGATCAGGAGGAGTGGAACAAATGTACTGTAACTATGTATGCCGACTAAAATAAGATAAACAGGAAACTAAATTATCAGGGCAAGGTGGAGAGTCTGTAATTGGATATGGCCAGGTGAAGTCAATGGATAAAAGTTTAGCAAATGGGATTAAAGATATTATATAGTCTGTCATTTTCTTTTGGAAGAATGGTACGTAGTATGTTACTTAAACGGAAAAATAATACAGGACTTTGTGATGCACTGTGTGTACTGGAGGGTTCATTCTGACCCCATCAGACAGGAAGTTTTGCTCCATCTTCCTGATGTTCCCAGAGACCCCATTGCTCTCAACCACCATATATATCCTCCGACTCCAAATGGTGATGTTGACGTCGGCATACTGGGAGATGATGGAGCTGTCACCCACTCTGGCCAGCAAAGTTCCGGATCATAGGAGCTGAGTGAAGTTCTGGATTATAGAAGCTGAATGAAACAGTGACCCTAATAGCCACTGGCAGCACCGTCCTACCCCTGGTGTGAAGCTGCAGGTCGTGTTGAAGGAGGTGACACTGCTCTGTGACCAGCTCCTTGTTCAATCAGGATCCCCTCATATTCTGCTCCTGAGTTAAAGGTAACTTGGGAAGCTGTTCCTGGAAAACCCGGTGTGGATACAGCAGATCCCTTTCCCCAAGCACACGCACTCGGTGGTTTCAGATCTTTCTCTCTGTGCAGCTTCGGCTCCATTATTTGTTCATCTTACACACACAGATGTTGTAACAGATTCAGTCTAGGAGGTGGGGACAGGGAGGTAGATCATCGCACCATCCAAACTAACAGCAACATCTGCACATGCACACACATACACACAGTTGGGTATAGGGGATCATAATTGTACTGAGGACATTCAGAGTGGTGAATGCTCCTGAGTAATATCTGTGCTCGCTCTGCAATGTGGAAGCGATTTGTCTTTGAAGATTATTCGTTACACAGAGTGTACACCTTAAGAGTATTTCCACTGCAACTGCATCCAAGCAATTCTTACCAAATCATTTGTAAGGTGATGCGATGAATTTATTAAAAGTTCTTTAAATTGAAATATTCTATAATTCAGCCCTACAAGGTGTAAGTGAGAAAGGGTTGAAAAGTCCTGAAACTGACCCAGTGGTGGTGGTAATATATCTAGGTATCAGACAAAACTGTTCTGTGCATCCAGAGATATTTGCAAAACCAAACAGCCGTACAATGTGAGAAATTCACAGTATTTGATGTCCTCTGATAGAAAAACAGACACTTGTGCAGTGGCATGGGGAGATCAGCAGAGGTTGGCATTGTATGACTATAAACTTTACAGGGACAGACGTAGAGGTGGAGGAGGGGAGTAAGGGTTTATATCAATTTCAATGGATTTACCCCCAAAATCACAGAGTCATCATTTCACAGAGATGCACACAAACATACATAGACACATTAAACACACAACACACATACATACAGATATGGACACTTACACACAAACACATGCACATGCCCACACACATTCACAGTGATTTCTTTAAGATAGAAATAAGTATGTTTTTCATGAATAAGGGAATCAATGGTCAGTTGGTGAAGGCAGGAGAATGTGGCTGAGAAACATTTTAGCTGTGACCAAACGGCACAGCAGATCCAAGGGGCTAAATGGCCTAATTCTGTTCCAATTTCGTATTTTGTGAAGGGATTCATTTTGGAAGTCGAATTTGAGTGCAGATTACTGGGTCAAATATAGGATTCATACAAGTGTGTAGGATCAAACGGATCTTGGGGTCCATGTTTGCAGGTCTCTCATTTGCCACCTAAGTTGATAGGGTTTTTAAGAAGGCGTATGGTGTGTTGGTTTTCATTCGCAGGGGGACTGAGTTGAAGAGCCACAAGATTATGCTGCAGGTCTATAAAACTCTGGTGAAACCACATTTGAAATGTTCTGGTCGCCTCATTATAGAAAGGATATGGAAGCTTTACAGCGGGTGCGGAGGAAATTTACCAGAATGCTGCCTGGAATAAAGGGATTGTCTTATGAAGAAAGTTTGAGGGAGCTTGGCTTTTCTCATTGGAGTAAAGAAGGATGAGTGGTAACTTGATAGAGCTGAACAAGATGGTGAGAGTTACAGACAGATTAAATATCCAGAGACATCGTCAAAGGGTGAAAATGATCTTCACGAGGTGAGAATAATTTTACAGTGTTTGGAGAAAGGTTTTGGAAGATGTCAAAGGTAATGAGACACCAGACACCCTCCCCCTCCCCAAAACCGGGTCCCTTGTACTGTAGGACAGCCATGCTAAACACTGAGACACCATCCCCCTCCCCCTCCCGCACAAACCGGGTCCGTGGTATTGTGAGACAGCCGTGCTCACCACTGAGACACCATTAGCCCCTCCCCCTCCCCCCCAAACCGGGTCGCAGGTACTGTGAGACAGCCATGCTTACCATTCAGACACCATTCCCCCCTCCCCTCCCCCAAACCGATTCCCTGGTACTTTGTGACAGCTGTGTTAACCACTGTGACACCATGTCCCAATTCTCCATCCCCATCCCTCCAACCGGGTCCCTGGTACTGTGAGACAGCCGTGCTAACCACTGAGACACTATGCCCCCTTCCCCTCCACCGGAAACCAGATGCCTGGTACTGTGAGACAGCCGTGCTAACCACTGAGACACTATGCCCCCCTCCCCCTCCCCAAACCAGGTCCCTGGAACTGTGAGACAACTGTGCTAACTACTGAGACACCATGCCCCCCTCCCCCTCCCCCAAATCGGGTCCCTGGTACTATGAGGAGAAAGTGAGTTCTGCTGATGCTGGAGATCAGATATGAACATGTGTTGCTGGAACAGCGCAGCAGGTCAGGCAGAATCCAGGGAACAGGAGAATCGACGTTTCGGGCATAAGCCCTTCTTCAGGAATGAGGAAAGTGTGTCCAGCAGGATAAGATAAATGGTAGGGAGTAGGGACCGGGGGGAGGGGCGTTGGAAATGCGATAGGTGGAAAGAGGTCAAGGTGAGGAGGATAGGTCAGAGTGGGGTGCGGGCGAAGAGGTCAGGAAGAAGATTGCAGGTTAGGAAGGCGGTGCTGAGTTCGAGGGATTTGACTGAGTCAAGGTGGGGGGAAGGGAAATGAGGAAACTTGTGAAATACGAGTTTATCCCTTCTGGTTGAGGGTTCCTAGGCGGAAGATGAGGCGCTCTTCCTCCAACCGTCGTGTTGTTGTGGTCTGGCGATGGAGGAGTCGAAACACCTGCATATCCTTGGTGGAGTGGGAGAGGGAGTTGAAGTGTAGAGCCACAGGGTGGTTGGGTTGGTTGGTACTATGAGACAGCTGTGTGAACCAATGAGGCACCATTCCCCCTTCTCCGTTCCCCCCAAACCGGGTGCCTGGCACTGAGAGACAGCCGTGCTAACGAGTGAGACACTATGCCCCCCTCCCCCTCCACCCAAAACCAGGTCCCTGGTACTGTGAGACAGCCGTGCTAACCACTGAGACACCATGCCTCACTCTACCTCAACCCAAACCGGGCACTTGGTACTGAGAGACAGCCGTGCTAACCGCTGAAACACCATGCATCCTCCCCCTCCTCCTGTCCCCCACTCCGGGTCCCTCGTCCAGTGAAATAACCATGATAATCACTGAGACACTCTTCACCCGTCACTGTTCCCTCCCCCAAAACGGACTCACTGTGCTCGATAATAATGGGGAAAATGTAAATATAAGTGATGAGCTTAGAGCTATGATGTTGTGGCCATCACAGAGACATGGATCTCTCAGGGGCAGGAATGGTTGCTGGATGTTCCAGGGGTTAGAACTTTTAAAAAGGATAGGGAGGAGATAAAAGGAGGAGGGGGTGTAGCACTGCTAATCAGAGAGGGTATCACAGCTACAGAAGTTAACATTATGGAGGATGTTCTGCCTACTGAGTCAGTATGGGTGGACAGTAGGAACAGTAAGGCAGCAATCACCTCATTAGGGGTTAAATACAGCCCCCCACCCCCCAATAGAAGCAGGGAGATTGAAGAAAGCATAGATCGGCAGACTTTGGAAACGTGTGAATGGAATAGGTTAGTTGTAATGGGTGACTAACTTTCCCAATATTGATTGGAACCTCCTTCCAGCAGATGGATTGGAAGGAGATATTTTTGTAAGGTGTGTTCAGGAGGGTTTCCTACCATCAGTACGTTGACAGGTCGACAAGGGGAAAGCCCATTTTGGATTTGGTGCTCGGCAATGAGCCACGGCCGTGTCAGATCTTGCGGTGGGAGACCATTTTGGTGATAATGACCACAACTGCCTTATATTCTACATAGCCATGGAGAAGGAGAGAAGCAGGCACAATGGGAAAATATTTAGTTGGGGAAAATGAAACTATGATGCTCTCAGACTGCGTTGGGAAGCATGGACTGGGAGCAATTTTTCCATGGAAAGGGCACTGTCGACATGTGGACACGGTTCAAGGAACAGTTGTTGCCAGTGATGCACAAATGTGTTCCTTTGAGACAGGCAAGAAGGGGCAAGATAAAGGAACCTTGGATGACGAGAGCGGAGGAGCTTCTCGTCAAAAGAAAGAAGGCAGCCCACGTGGGGTGGAGGAAGCAAGGGTCTTGCTCAGCTCTAGAGGATTACAGGCAGGCGAGGAAGGAGCTTAAAAATGGTCTGAGGAGAGCCAGGAGGGGGCAAGAAAAAGGCTTGGCAGGAAGGATTAGGGAGAATCTAAAGGCATTTTGTACATGTGTGAGTTATAAAAGAATGATCAAAGAAAGATCAGGGCCGATCAGGGATAGCATAGGAAACTTGTGGAAAGAGTTTGAGGAGGTAGGAGAAGCCCTAAATAAGTATTTTGCTTCTGTGTTTACGAAAGAAAAGGACTTTCTAGTGAATGAAACCATTGAGGAGCAGGTAATCATGCTGCAACAGATAGATTGAGGAAGCTGATGTGTTGAAAATTTTGACAGCATTAATATTAAAAGTCGCCAGGGCCAGACCAGATTTGTCCTCGGCTGCTTTGGGAAGCGAGAAATGTGATTGCTTTGCCGCTTCCGAAGATCTTTGCATCCTCGCTCTCCACCGGATTCGTACCTGAGGATTGGAGGGAGACAAATGTAATTCCTCTCTTCAAGAAAGGAAATAGGGAAATCCACGGCAAGTACAGACCAGTCAGTCTCACGTCTGTCGTTTGCAAGGTGTTAGAAAGGATTCTATATGATAGGATTTATGACCATCTGGAAGAGCATGGCTTGATTAAATGCAGCCAGCATGGCTTTGTGAGGGGCAGGTCATGCCCCCTCACAAATCTTATTGAGTTCTTTGAGAGTGTTACGAGAAAAGATGATGAGGGTCGAGCGGTTTATGTTGTATATTTGGACTTCAGCAAGGCATTTGATAAGATTCCCCATGGTAGGCTCGTTCAGAAGGGCAGGAGGATTGGGATACAGGGAAATTTAGCTGTCTGGATAGAGAATTGGCTGGTCTACAGAAGACAGCGAGTGGTAGTGGAAGGACAATATTCTGCCTGGAAGTCAGTGGTGAATGGTGTTCCACGAGCTCTGTTCTTGGGCCTCTACTCTTTGCAATTTTTATTAATGACTTGGATGAGGAGATTGAAGGATGGGTTAGCAAGTTTACACAGGACACAAAGGTTGGAGGTATCATTGATAGTATGCAGGACGGTTGCAGACTGCAGCATGACATTGACAGTTTGCAGAGATGGGCTGAGATGTGGTAGATGGAAATCAAACTGGATAAATGCGTGATGACGCATTTTCTAAGATCGAACTTGAAAGTTGAGTACAGGACTAAAGGCAGCATTCTTGGCAGTGTGGTGGAACAGCGCGATCTTGGTGTGCAGGTACAAAGATCCATTAAAATTTCCACCCAGGTGGACAGGGTTGTTAAGAAAGCATATGGTGTTTTGGCTTTCATTTACAGGGGTATTGAGTTTAAGAGCCGTGAGATCTTGTTGCAGCTCCATTAAATTTTGGTTAGACCGCACTTGGAATGCTGTGTCCAGTCCTGGTCGCGCTATTATAGGAAAGATGTGGGTGCTTTGGAGAGGGTTCAGAGGAGGTTTACCAGGATTCTGCCTGGACTGAAGGGCTTATCTTATGAAGAGATTTTGACTGATCTCGGGCATTTTTCGTTGGAAAAAAGAAGGAAGAGAGGGGGACTAATTGACGTGTACAAGATAATGAGAGGTATAGATAGAGTTGATAGCCAGAAACCTTTTCCCGAGGCAGCAATTGTTAACATGAGGAGTCATAGTTTTAAGCTGTTTGGCGGAAAGTATAGAACAGATGTCAGAGGTGAGTTCTTTACACAGAGAGTTGTGAGAGCATGGAATGCGTTGCCAGAAGCAGTTGTGGAAATGAGGTCATTGGGGATATTTAAGAGACTGCTGGACATGCATATGTTCACAGACATTTGAGAGTTCGTACATTAGGTTTACCTCACATGAGGATCAATGGTCAGCACAACATCATGGGCTGAAGGGCCTGTTATGTGCTGTACTGTTCTATGTTCTATGTTCTAAACAGTAAACAATGACAAAACACCACAGATGGGTCAGGATCTGGAGATAGAAACAGAGGCAGCACATTGAGTCTGATATGATCCTCTTCTGAAAAAACACATATTGGACTCAAAAAGTTAATTGTGTTTCTCTCTGCTTAGAACCTGCAAATGTTTCCCTGCACTTTTAACTTAGTTACTATTTTGGACAGTGGATATTTGTCTGATCTGAACGGGAACAGTGAAGCTGCCATTTCTGTTGACGCTCAAGAATTTGGTTCTGATTTTGAATGAAAAATGAATAACTATGTGCCTGACAGCTCCCCAAATACCGATAACATATTGCCACCGTCATAATGCATTATGAAAATGTTGAACTCGGTGGTCATGACATCACATGATCAATCTTCTGAAAGTAATTGATTGAAGCACTCATCCAATCTTTATCAATATCTTATCATGCTCCTGATGTCCCTGGCATCATACTCATCCAGCAAGGTCTTACGTTTTTGAGAGTTTACATACAACGATGAAAACATGAAATATCTTTGTATTTTTAACAGAACATATTCATCCAGGGTTTTGGAAGGCACTAGCAAGGGCAGAGTTATTTGTCATTCCCAATTACTCTGGAATAAGCGAGACAGATTTGCCCAGTTTTACCTCTTCAATCCAAAGTGATTCAGATCCAGACAGAGCTGTTTGTAGGGGCATTCCAAGATTTTTAACAATTACTTGTGAAGGATCAGCAAATGACTCCTTAGTCAGGATGGCATGCAGTTTGGAAGATACCTTGCAGAGACTGTTTTTTCTATTGCTCCAGTGCAGAATGTTCTCTAATTCCCATTAATCACAGTTTTGCTCAGGGTCCCTGATTCTACCGTCAGTCAAGTCCTGCTTCGATTAAAAGGGAAGTCACTCTGATCTCACCTCAAATTACACGGGAAGATCAGTTGAAAAAATAAGGAGCAAAACACAAGAACACTGCTTGTTTGAACAATGTCCTCGCAATATTCAAAAGAGAATTGATGCATAGTCTTCCTGCATGCATTATTTCAACATGACATAACTTTTTAAACAATATTCAGTACGGTGGATATTTGCTCTTTTAATTTGCTTGCAATGCAGTGTATAAATGCGAACGTGAATTGATCTTCTATAGTGTGTTTATAATCCAGAATTTGATTCAATCTTTATCATCATTGCTCTAGCTCTTTCAACCAAAATTAATAAATGAGCCTGTGTCCATCCTGCAGATTGGAAAGTTCTTTCAGTTTTGACTATTGCAGTGAATGTTGTAAAGGATTTCCTGCAGGCCCACATAAAATCGAAATGTTGCAGGGCAAGGTGCCAAAAGTTAATCCAAGGTTAACGATGGCCAAGCATTATGAATAATACATGCAGAGGGGCTGAGTATAAAAGTAGAATTCAGCTACATGTCCAAAATAATATTTGTGACTCCCTCAGAAAAGACAACAACCGGTTCACGCTGTAAATTCACCAAAATAGGAAAAACAAGAGACTGGAATTCCCAGTTCTGCAACAATATCCGTAGAACAGGAAGAAAATCAAGGTTTGTTTCTGAAACTCATAAATGTTGATGAGAAGAATGTGGAATATGTAGGGGATATTGGAGGATGATAAACTATGTTGTAGATGACAAAATGATTAGCCGGCTGGGTCACAGTGAGCAAGAACGTGTTGGTTGCAAGAGGTTACAAACAGATTGTCAGGTGGTCCGATCAATGACTGATAAACGGTTACACTGAAATATGTGAGTTGCTGCATTTTGGAATATGTAACAGGACAAGAGAGAACTCAAACCATGAAGATAGGTTACATTTGCTTTTGGAGCAGAGTAGAGTGAGGGGTGAACCTGACAGAAGTGTATTATAGCATGAGAGGTATGGGACGAGTGAACAGACAACAGCTATTCCTCTTAGTCAAAGGGGCAAAAACAAGAGAAATACATTTGAAGTGAAAGAGAAGATACTAAGAGAGGATTTGTGAAATCTTTTTCGAGCTCAGAACATGATATGTGTCAAAAATACATTGCCTGGGAGGTCATCATGTGGTGACAGCCATGAAAGCTCTCATATATTCTGAAGCAGCAGCCAATTGGACTTGTGGTTTGTTAAATCGAACTGTACTCAGTAAGTGACGAGACTCAATCTAGGACAGCCCATCTATCTCTGAAATCATCCAGGAGAATTCACATGCTCAGTGCAAGAATCGTCCAACAACAGCAAAACTTGTTTGACGCCATTATTTTAAGTTCACCAATAACATAGAATCAGACTTCGTTTCATTATTATATAGACTTCTCGTGTAAGGTTGTTCTTTCTCCGAAGACTAATAAGTTCATTCCCATATATTCGTATTGACAAAGAGTCTGTTATCCTGCAAGCTGTTCATCACAGCGTGGCGGCTTGTGTAACGTTCCATCTACCACCAGTAATATTTACTCCCAGTTAAACCGGCACATGAGATGGCACTCTCTCTCAACAGCCAGGTGGATGGACCAACACAAAGTGGACTAGAATTTTTCAAGGGCAATTAATGCTGGTCTAGCTCCTTTAAAGTCCCAAATGAACGAAAAAGACAATCCAATTTTCTGATAATTTAAAACAATAAGGACATTATGTTGATCTGATGAGCTTGTCGCTGTCTTTGAAGTTGTGTGATCTATTTCCGTGAAACCATTTCATGCATATTTTGGAAGAACAAAAAAGCTCAACACGCAGTGTTTAAACGCAAAATGCCAGGGAATAGTAGGCTATAGATCTTCACCTCTCTGGGGATAATGTAGTTTGTTTTTTTCTGGCTGATGTCGTTGGATTGGGCTGGCGGGTTGGTTTGCATGCTGTATGACTCTATCAGTTTAATTGCTGGAAACAGAGAATGTGGTCTCGCTATTTCCATACATTGTGAGCATCAACTGGTGAGGAATACAATCTCCAAAGGCATACTGGATTTGAAGTTATATCATTCTCCCTTCACTTGTTAATAACCCCTTTTCTCTCTTTGTAACATACCTGTTAGTGGTCCTGCAATACAAGAACCACTGGAGTTTATAGCCATATTCTAAATAGAAATTACAAACAGGCAACAGAATGCTGGCCTTGCTAATGAAACGCACCTCACAAGAAAAACTGAAAGGAATCTGCATTGTTAAAGTTATCCATTCGACCCAATCTGATTTCTAAAGCAGTTTCAAGCGTGGCTTTCCCTTTGCCCTATGCTCCTGACCTCTTGAAAACATCATGAACCTTTCCTGAGTGTATTTCCAGTGCTATCTAAAAGTCACATATGGAAAGCTGTGCCCAATAATCTGAAAAGAAGTCTTCATGTTCATGAGAACCGTTTCATTTTATTTCAGTATCTAAAGACAACAGAAATGTAGAACCTAGCATCAGGAGTAAGGAATCAAAACAGCTCCATCATGCGATAAGATCATGGATGATCTGATTGTGACCTCAATCACACATTCCTCCTTTGCCCTGACAATGTTCGTACGTCATGCTTAGTCAAGAATCTTCCTGCCTCTGCCTTAGGAATATTCAATGTCTTATCCTCCACCGCTCTCTGGGAAGAGAATTATACAAAGACACAACAACCTGAGAGGATGACACCAAATCGCCATCTTCTTAACAGAGACGTTTTTCAGTTTTATCGTCCATCCACTCATGGTAATCTCTCACACAAGCTGTCATATTGTTTTAGAATTTAACTTGAAAAGACTACTTGTGATATTCTGAGGTTAAACAAGGTCACATATTGTTCGCCTAAACCCCAGCAGATCCAGAGCCAGTCATCTCAAGATTTCCTACTGAAATAAACACTCCTCCCAGGAGTTAGCTGAGTGAATCATCTCTGGACAGCATTTCATATCATTTTGTTTATCGCTCTCTCGATGTGGTTACACCGCTACATTGTAAATCTGTAGAAAATTGTTCCTCCATTTAAATGTATACTGTTTCAGAAAGTTTCAACACTTGTCTCACCTCCCAAAAAAATTGATGTACACGTAAAGTTTTTATTTCGTTATCCAGGTGCTCGTTTCCTCCGTGCCTAAAGCCAATCTCTCCACTGAAATAATACACTACACTTCCATTCAACCCGCCAATATATTTTAGCACAGACACATTTTTCCTACTATGTTCCATACACCAATATTTGGCTGTTCACTTGACCCACCTTCATCTCCTTATTGACTCATGTCCTCTTCATATCTTCGTTCTCGAACAGTTTCAAGTTTCTATTCTTTCGTAATACAGACAGAATATTGCCCATAGAAATACACTGTGGCCATATTGCAAAGTAATTGACAATGAAATATTCTTAATCTATGTCTAAACTATAATTTTGAGACAATGTTAAAGTGTAATGCAGTCGCATCACTCAGTTCCATTACTTAAAATAGAGTCAGATGGTGTGGAATGTGTGTGGGTAGAATTGAGGTAACGTAAAAGTGAAAAACCGTAGATGGAGTTATATACAGGTCTACAAACCGAAGTCAGAAGCTGGGGTGCATGATAGATGAAGAGATAGAAACGATATGTAGGAAAGGCAAAATTACAGTGACTGGTGAGATTACAATACTGGTGGACTGGGAAAGTCAGTGGTAGTGGTTTGCGAGGAAAGGAATTTGTGGAATGACTACGAGATGGCTTTTTGGAACAGCTTATAGTGCAGGATACTGACAATACTGGATATAGAGCTGTACAGTGAGGCAGACTTGATAAGGAAGCTTAAGGTGAAGGAAACGTCAGAAGCAGTGATCATCATATGATTGAACCTACTCCTCAATTTGAGAGGGATAAAGTAAATTCGGAATTAATATTACAGCTGAACAAAGGCACCTTCAAAGACACAAAAGCAGATAACATCGCAAATGGCACTGGGAAACCAGAAGGTTTGGAAGCTTTCAAAGACGAACAGATAACAACAAAATAAGAAATACGGCCGGAGTAGATAAAATCTGAGGTTAAGCTATCCAGTGAAATAAAGGACAACTGAAAGAGTTTCTTTCGACATATAAAGGGCAAAAGAGAAGCACTGGATATTGGAACACTGGAAAATGACGCTGGAGAGATAGTCGTATGGAACCAATTAAAGATGAGAAACTGAATAATTATTAAGAGTGTGGACAAACAAGTGGCAGGTGAAGTACAACTTGGGAAAGTGCGAGGTGATGCACATTAGTATGAAGAAGACAGGCCTGGACGACTTTATAATTGGTGAGAAATATCAGAAGTCTGAAGTGCAAAGAGAGTTGCGAGTTCCAGTCCAGGATTGTCTCTAGATAAACTTGCAGGTTAAGTCAGCAATTAGGAAGGTGTGTATTTGGTGCACAGTGTGTTTGAAATCTTATATTCAGCAAAAGAACTGAGTTAACTCTTACAAACAATATTTGTTTATTGAACACAATTAATATTAGAATAATAAAACGCATTACAACGCAATGATAAACGCTACAAATTATCGTATGCTTTAACTTAACTTTGGATGGTCACAAACCATCCCACTAAAGGTTGACCGGGCTCGAATTGGTGATGTCTTCTTGTTCTGATAATCTTGGAGGTGTCTTCTCTTTCCCTGGTTATTCTCGGGTTACTGAACAGTGTGGGGTTTTGTGGTGATTCTTATCCTTCCAAAGCTTCACATCATTTTGGGAAGTTAAGGAGGATCTGTCAATGGAATGATCAGGTTCATTTATCCTGATCAATCAGACTCATCCATGGGTTGGTTCAAGGGCAACACTCCATTGTCCCATTCAGGTCCACCTTCAGGTCCACCTTCAGGCGAGTATTACAGGTTCTGGAGCTGTCAGGTATGATTGTAAACCATCTGTGGGTAGCTGCAGCCTGTCTGGATTCTGCAGCATGTGGATTATCACAGAGACTTTAGTCAAGGCTGGGATCCATTTCCCAGCATGCATTAATCATTGTTCATTTTTGTAACTCCATGGTTAATTTATTATTGCCCATCATACGATTATTTTTTTTTCAGGTGGCCTACGCCATCAGAAAGGCAAATACTGTGATGGCATTTATTTTGAGGGGACTTGAATATTAAAGCAGGGATGGATTTCTGAGGCACGACAAGACTCTGGTCAGACTACATTGGAGTATTTTGTACCGTTTTGTGCCCCATAACTAAGGAAGGATGTACCGCCACTAGAGCATGTTTCGACGAGGTTTTCAAGAATGGTCTCTGGAATGAAAAGCTTAACATATGAGGTCTCTGGGTCTATACTTGCTGGAGTTTATAAGGATGAAGGCGGATCTAATTGAAGTATACAGAATGCTGGTTGCCTGGTCAGAATAGATGTTGGGAAGATGATTCCACTGCTTGGAGAGAAAGAACTCAAGGACATAGCCTGAGATTCAAGAGAAGATCTTTTAGACTAGTGATAAGGAGAAATGCCTTCAGCCTGAGAGTGGCGAATCTATGGACGAATAGAAGTTTCCTTCCCTAAAGGACATTAGCTAACCAAGTGAGTTTGTCTTGGCAATCGATTCATAACCACCATCCGTCCCTTAATTCCAGATTTGAAGTCAAGCTCCGCGATTTGCTGTGGCAGGATTTGAACCCAGATTATCAGAACATTTTCTGGGTTCATCACATAAGAATTCACTGATAACACCACGAGGCCATTAACTTGCCCAATCCTCCACAGTGTGACTAACCTGTGCAGCATGGTAAGCCCTGTGATTTGCCTTCATGTTATCTTTGACTTCCTTATCAAGATATGAATGAGTTTTCTCCGTTATGCAATTCCTCTTCGGTCATTAGAATCTCCCTAATTATTTGCCAAATTTCTTCAGCTGTCCTGCCTTTGATTGTTCTTGTCTCCCCCATTGCACCCAGGCCAAATCCTTCCTTAGCACAGTATAATTATTATTGCCTAACACTAAACCTCTCATGTCTGACTCAGACTTCACTCTTTCAATCTGAATGTGAAACTCCAGCATGTTGTGGTTACTCCTTCCAAGGCCAAGCTCATCCACCAATCCTTCCTTGTTACATAATATCACATCTAAATTAGGCCATTCTCTGGTGGGTTCTATAACATTCTGCTCGCAGAAATAATCTCTCATACACTTAATGAATCTTTATTCGAAGATATCATTGTCGAGATGATTAATTGAGTCAATTTGCATGTTCAAACCACCCATAGTTACTGTTTTGCCCTTGTTGCAAGTCCTCACTCTTTTCAACCTCAGAAGTACTTAGCGGGGACAGTGGCTGAAAATTAGTCTTCCCATGGATTTTCTTCCAATTTCTTTTATTTGCACTGAGACGGATTTCAAATATGTTTTGGCAGAAAACACTTTGAAAAGGTCTGAGTACCCACTCACACGAACGAAGTGTTTACTTTCTTTTCACTTACCACATTTCACAGTAAATATCGAGAATTAAGGGGGCTAAAAGTGGTCATGAGTTATCTTTACCAAACAGGAATGAGGAAAATACCAAAAACTAGGTTTTCATATATAAGGAGCAAGCGGGTAACTAGAGAACTGTTTGGCCCACACAAGAAAGTTATGCATGGAGTCAGAGAAAATGGGTGAGATTCTTAACAAGTACTTTGCATCTGTATTCAGTAAGGATAGGGACATGATGGATGTTGAGATTAAGGATAGATCTTTGAGTACTCTTGATCAAGTCGGCATAAAGAGGGAGGAGGTTTTGGATATTGTAAAATGTATTAAAGTAGACAAGCCTACAGGTCTGGATGGGAACTATCACACGTTACTAATGGAATTGAGAGAGGAAATAAGTGGGGCTTTAACTTGTATCTTTGCAGGATCTTTGGACATTGGTGAGGTCCCGGAGGATTGGAGAATTGCTAATTTTCGCCCCTTGTTTAAGAAGGGTAGCGAGAATAATCCAGATAATTATAGACCGGCGAGCCTGACATCATGGTCGGGAAGCTGCTGGAAAAGCTACTGAAGGACTTGAGTAAGGTGTTTTATTAGGTTCCCCATAGGAGGCTGATGGAGTAGGTGAAGTCGCATGGGGTTCAGGGTGTTCTATTTAGATGGATAGAGAACTGGCTGGGCAACATGAGACAGAGAGTATGAGTAGAAGGGGATTTCTCAAAATGGAGACCTATGATCAGTGGTGTGCAACAGCGATTCGTGCTGGGACCATTGTTGTTTTTGATATATATTAATGATTTGGAAGAAGGTATCGTTTGCCTGATTAGCAAGTTTGCAGATGACACCAAGATTGTTGGAGTAGCAGATAGCGAAGAGGATTGTCAGAGAATACAGCAGAATATAGTTGGATTGGAGAAATGGGCACAGATATGACAGATGGAGTTCAATCTGTGCAAATGCGAGGTGATGCATTTTGGAGGATCCAATTCGAGAGCAAACTATGCATTAAATGGAAAAGTCCTGGGGGAAATTGACGTAAGGAGAGATCTGGGTGTTCAGGTTCATTGTTTCCTGAAGGTGGCAACGCAGTTCAGTAAAGTGGCCAATAAGGCATCCGGCATGCTTTCCTTCATTGGATCCGATGTTGAATACAAACGTTGGCAGGTATATGTTACACTTGCATCGGACTTTGGTTTGGCCGCATTTGGAACACTGCATGTAGTTCTGGTCACCTCATTACTAAAAGGATGTGGATGCTTGAATAGAGTTCAGAGTAGGTTCACCAGGGTGTTGCCTGGGATGGAGGATGCTGGTTATGGAAAGAGGTTGGGTAGATTAGGACTATTTTAATTATGAAGACAAAGGTTGAGGGGGGACCTGATTGAGGTCTACAAAATCAAGAGAGATATAGACAAGGTGGATACCAAGAAGCTTTAGTCCAAATTGTGTACTCATGACCCCTAGTAATTGAGTAACAAAGTGAGAGGGAAAGGTTTAGGGCCTGAGGGATATATGTGGGAAGCTCTTTACACATAGGGTCGTGGCAGCCTGGAACTTGCTGCCAGCGGAGGTGGTAGGGGCAGGAACGATAGTGTCATCTACGATTAATCTGCCAGCTACATGAATCGGCAGGGAGAAGAGTGATACCGGCTCTTAGAAAATAGGTGGCAGGTTTAGAAAATAGGGGATCCGGATCAGCACAGGCTTGGAGGGCCGAAGGGACTGTTCCTGTGTTGGAATGCTCTTTGTTCTTTATCATTCATTCTATAAATTGCAAGTTTTCAACTTATTGTATGCTACAATTTAATAATATAAACCATTTATTTATTTGGCAGGGCATGTCAAATTATTGTCATTGCTAAATTACAGTCAGAGTCATACAGATGTACAACATGAAAACAGACCCTTCTATCCAACTCGTCCATGCCGACCAGATATCCCAACCCAATCTAGTCCCACCTACCAGCAATCAGCCCATATCCCTCGACTCACTTTCTATTCATATACCCATCCAGGCGGCATCAAAATGTTGCAATTGTACCAACCTTTACCACTTCCTGTGGCAGTTCAATCCATACACGTTTCATCCTGTGTATGAAACAGTTGCCCCTTACGTCACTTTTGTATTTTTCCTTCCCAACCTACACCTATGCCCACTAGTTCTGGACTCCCCCACACCAGGGAAAATATCTTGTTTATTTCCACATTCATGCCCCTCATGATTTTATAAACCTCTATAAGGTCACCCCTCAGCTGCAATGTTCCAGGGAAAATATCCCCAGCCTATTCAACTTCCACCTATAGCTCAAACCCTCCAACCTTGGCAACATCCTTGTAAATCTGTTCAGAACCCTTTCAAGTTTCACAACATCCTACCGATAGGAAGGAGACCAGAATTGCACACAATATTCCAAAACTGGCCTAACCAACTTCCCGTACAGCCGCAACACGACCTTCCAACCACTGTTTACAATGGTCTGACCAATTAAGAAATGCATACCAAATGCCTTCTTCACTGTCTTATCTATCTGTGACTCTACTTTCAATGAAAAATGAACCTGCACTCCAAGGTCTCTTTGTTCAGCAACACTCCCTTTAACCTCACCATTAAGAGTATAACCTCTGCGAAGATTTGGTTTCCCAAAATGCAGCATCTCGCATTTACCTAAATTGAACTCCATCAACCACTCCTCAGCCCATTGGCCCATCTGATCAAACTCCCGTTGTAATCTGAGGTAAACTTCTTCCCTGTCCACCACACCTCCAATTTGGGTGTCATCAGCAAAATTACTAACTGTACTTCTTATACTCACATTCAAATCATTTATATGAATGACTATAAGTAGTGGAACTAGCACCGATCCTTGTGACACTCCACTGGTCACACGCCAACAATTTGAAAAACAACTTTCCACCATCACCACCTTCTGTCTTCTACCTTTAGCTAGTTCTGTATCAAAATGGCTCGTTCTCCCTGTATTCCATAAGATCTAACCTTGCTAATCAGTTTCCTATAAGGAACCTGAACGAATGCCTAACTGAAGTCCTTATAGATCACGTCCACTGCTCTGGCCTCGTCAATTATCTTCGTTACTTCTGCAAAAAACTCAATCAGGTTTGTGAAACATGATTTTCCACACACAAAATCATGTTCACTTTCCCAAATCAGTCCTTGCCTTTCCAAATACATGTACATCCTGTCCCTCAGGATTCCCTGCCACAACATGCTCTCCAGTGACGTCAGGCTCACTGGTCTATAGTTTC
>NC_057717.1:32037712-32040270 GCF_004010195.1 Chiloscyllium plagiosum
TCCTGATCATTGTTCAGGTCAGTAAACCCATCACTTTGCATCATGACCGACATTAAAAGTGGATTCCAAAAGGCCTGAATTCGGATACAGTGCTACTGGACCTCACAGCTGCCTGTGACACTGAGTGAGACACGGGCCTGCTTCTGAATCTGTGAAGAGAGTTTCCAACCTGGGTCAGGGCAGTCATTCAAACATTTCCTCACAGAGAATCATTTGGAATCAACCTTCAGCAGGAGGAAACTAGCCATCACTGCTGTCACTGCAGGTTCAAATGTTGTCTAAATTAGATACCAATGACTGAAGAAGAGCCAGATCTTAGAAATTCATCTTCAGTCTGAGCCTGGACCAGGGAGCAGATTTATGGACATGGAGGGTCAGAGTCAAACCGCACAAGTTACTTGTGGTGATAAAAACTGGCTTGCCCCCAGGACACCATAAACCTGCACCCTAGACCAGACACTTGGGTGAAAACTTTCACACTTTGATAGTCTTCTGCAGTGTCTTGTGTCTCACAATAGCCCTTTGAAACTTTATCCAATAAATGTACCTTCACATTCGCCAGTATCAAAATAAAATTGTACACGTCTGTGGATGGTCAGATATTAATATATGGGTCACCCAACAGAATGTATCTGAAGCAACCAGGAGCAAACAGCAATCCAAAAATCACGTTAGTAACTGAACTTTGTGGATTTTATTTGGTCTAGGTAACCACACGTATTGTGCTGACACTCAGATGACAGTAACCATACACACTATAACTGGTACTCTAGGCCTAACGCCCCTCCGAGCTTCCTGTCTTCACACACCTCACTCCCTCACACATTTACCAACTGATGAGAATCCACAAGGTGGATGAATCCTGGAACATAAAAAGTACAGCGCAGTCAGAGCCCTTCAGCCCTCAATGTTTTGCCTGCCTTTTATCCTACTCTAAGATCAGGCTAACCTTCATAACCTTCATCGTACTAACTTCCATGTGCCCATCCAAGAGTCTTCTTAAATTTCCCTCATGTATCTGATTCTTCGACCATCGCTGGCGGTGCATTCCGCTCCCACCACTCTCTGTGTTATGAACCTACCTCTGAGATCTCCCCTAAACCTTCCTCCAATCATTTTAAAATTGTTCCCCTTGTTGAAAAGACTCTGGCTATCTAATCTTTGTCTCTCAACATCTTGTACACCTCTATCAAGTCAGCTGTCATTCTTCTTCACTCCAGGGAGAAAAGCCCCAGCTCACTCAGATTTTCTTACTAAGACATGCCCTTCATTCCAGGCAGCATCCTGGTAAATCTCCTCTGCACACTCTCTGAGCCTTCCACTGTTTCCTCTAATGAGGGAACCACAACTGAACACAATATTCCAAGCATTGTTGAACAACAACTTTATAGAGATAAGCATTAACCTCGGTATTCTTAAATTCAATCCCCCTGCTAATGAAAGCCAACATACCATACATCTTCTTAACAACCCTGTCATCTTGGGTGGTAACTTTGCGGGATCTATGGACATGGACCCCAATTTCCCTCTGTTCCTCCCCTTGGCCAAGAATTCTGCCTTTAATCCTATATTCTGTATGCAAACGCAAAATTCCAAAATAAATCACTTCACACTTTTTAAGGTTGAACTCTATCTGCCACTTATCAGTCCAGCTCTGCATCCTGTCAGTGTCCTGTTGCAACCTACAACAGCCCTCCACACTATCCATAACTCCATCAACCTTCATGTCATCGGCACATTACTAACTCACCATTCCACTTCCTCGTCAAGGTCATTGATAAAAATCATAAAGAGCACAGGTCCCAGAGCCAATCCCCGGTGAACACCGCTGGTCACTGACCTCCAGTCTGAATACTTTCCATCTGCTATCATCTTCTGCCTTCTATGGGCGAGCCAAGTCCATATCCAGACAGCCACATTCCCTGCATCCCATGCTTCCTTACTTTATGAATGAGCCTACAATGGGAACCTTATCAAGCACCTTTCTATAATTCGTGTTCACCACATCTATTGGTCTACCTTCATCAAAATGTTTTTTCACACCTTCAAAGAATTCAGTATGTTTTCTGAGGGATGACCTGCCCCTCACAAAGCTGACCATCTCTAATCAAACTATCGTTTTCTCGATAATTGCAAATCCTTTCTCTCAGAATCGTCTCCAATACTTTGCCTACCGCTGATGTAAAACTTACTGTTCTATCATTGCCAGGGTAATCCCTATTCCCTTCCCTGAATATGGGAATAATATTTGTCACCCTCCAATCATCTGGTACTACTATAGTGGACAGTGAAGACACCAAGATCATTACCAAAGGCACATCAATCATACAACACGGAAGAGGCCCTTCGATTGATAGTTATAAAAAATTAAAAGCCCTGCAGACACTAGAAATTCCTCCTTCCTAACGTTTTGGGACGAGTGATAGATGTAGGAGAGACGTCCTACAGACTTCTCAAGCAACAACGTGACATAACGAAACCTCTCGGTGTCAGATCAAACTCTGACACGGAAACCTCCTGCTGAATGCCTTCCCTCAGCTGATGAATCAGTGTCCCTC
>NC_057717.1:32040770-32042474 GCF_004010195.1 Chiloscyllium plagiosum
TCAAATTAAAGAAATATTTTTAAAAATCGATAATTCAGGAATTAATGACAAGAAATTTGAAAAGTCAAATCACAATCCATCAGAATCAACATGATTTCGATCATGGGGATCCAAGAGATGAAATATTTGGACTTCCAGAAGGCATTGAATAGCTCTGCACACATGATTAATCTGCAGAATAAGATCGTTTAGGGTTAAAAGTAATTTATCAACTTGGTACAGGCTTAGGGAAGCAACAAAATGCAGTGAGATGGAAAAATATGGGTAATTTTCTGTTGGCAAAATTCAATTTTTAGGAAACCACATTTCTTGGTCCCCAGGCCCCAACTATTTACAATCTATAGTCTTAAGTAGTTGAGAGGATAGAACATGTTGTAACCAAATTAACAGATGACACGAACTCAGGTGAGAAATTGCAATGAAGATGCAAGAAGTTAGAAAATGTATATGGATAGATTGGGGCAACATTTGACAGAAGAAACTGAACAATGAAAAGTATGAATGTATCCGTTTGGATCAGTGTAGCAGAAAGGCAAATTATTATCCAAATGGAGAGAGACTTCAGAATGATTAGGTGCAGAGGGATCTGGCTGTCCGCGTCCATACTACAGACTACTCAAATGTAGGTACAGCAGATAATGAGAAAGACAAGTGCAACTTGGGCATTTATTTATAAAACAATGGATTACAAAGAGAGGGCGGTGTGAGATCGCAATTGAGTACTGTGTGCAGTCTTGGTGTCCTGACTGTAGGAGGGATGTATTTGCCATAGAGGCAGTTCAGAAGTGGTTTGCTTGATTTACTCCAGACATGAGGAGTTTGTCCTCTGAAGAGATATTGAGCAGTTCAGGCCAACACTGCCTGGAGTATAGAAAAATGAGAGATTTCGGAGGACGGGACGATGTTAAAGGTGATTTACAATGTCGATGTGAAGTTGATATTTCCTCATGTGGGGCAATCTCGAACGATCCTAAAACCACAGTTTTAGGATGAGTTGGGGGAGAAATGAAACAGGGGTGAGGAGAACATACTTCTGTCACAGGGTTGGGAATCTGTGTAATTCACTGCCTCAGAGTGCAGTAGGTGCTGGGATATTGAGTAAGTGAAGGAATATGGAGAGCGGACAGGAACGTGGAACTGAGGCCGCAATGACATCAGCTATGATTGTATTCAATATCGGACGAGGCCTGAGGGGCTGGATTGCCGAACTGATGCTCCTCGTTCTTATTCAGCGCTTCGAATGTGTTACACATAAATGGGGGAGGACTGGTTATCAGACAGGAAGCAGGCACTCCGGAAAAATCAACCTTAGTCAGTTTGACAACATCACCAGTGGAGTCACACAGTGACCAGTGCTGGGTCCACAGCTCTTTACAATCTGTATAAACGATCAGGAGGAGTGGAACAAATGTACTGTAACTATGTATGCCGATTAAACTAAGATAAACAGGAAACTAAATTATCAAGGGAAGGTGGAGAGTCTGTAATTGGATATGGACAGGTGAAGTCAATAAAAGTTTAGCAAATGGGATTAAAGATAATATATAGTCTGTCATTTTCTTTAGGAAGAATGGTAGGTAGTATGTTACTGAAACGGAAAAATACTACAGGACGTGGTGATGCAGTGTGTACTGGAGGGTTCATTCTGACCTGATCAGACACGGGAAGTTTTGCTCCATCTTCCTGATGTTCCCAGGGACCCCA
>NC_057717.1:32042564-32049629 GCF_004010195.1 Chiloscyllium plagiosum
GACGCAGGTTTTGTAACTACAGTCCCTATGCTCCATCCCGAGTTGGGTCACCAAATCCTCAGGTCTCCCTGAATGTCTGAGGCAGCTCACAGCACAACCTCCAGCAAACCATCCACTAAACTCCACTATCGTTTCAATAACAGAAGTCAGTCAGCAGCCCATCAGCTACAATTTAGATGCCTGCTCTTTTACAGTAATTCTTGAGAGGTTTCCTCGTGTTACTGACCACACAATCATCTGAGAGGGACAAGCGCAGTTGTTCAGTGGACATGCACAGATCACGGTTCAAAGACATGTCTAAAGCTGCTGGAACCCCAGTCCAACATGGAGTACCACGTGAGACGCACCGGGAAGTGAACAGCAGCCAAACACACACACCCCTGTCCATGGATTTTCACATGGGGCACACCGAGAAGTGAACAGCAGCCCAGAACACACACAAACACCCCTGTCCAATGATCACCACATGAGACACACCGGGAGTGAACAGCAGCGAAACACACACCTCCCTGTCCATGGAGTACCACATGGGACACACCGGGAAGTGAGCAACAGACAAAAATACACCCCTGTCCATGGATCACCACATGAGACACACCAGGAAGTGAACAACAACCCAGTACACACCTCCCTCTCTATAGACTACCACATGGAACACATCTGGAAGTGAACAACAGCCCAGCACACAAACGCCTGTCTATGGAATACCACATGGAAAACACTGGGAAGTGAACAGCATTCTGACACATACCATTTCATTGTTTCTGAGCTTCACAATGCCAGCTCTCGATACACTAGGGATCCAACTGGGACCCACAGCTGTGACGTACAGGAGACCACGAACCATACATTTTGCAAATTGTTTCTGAGCTTCATAATGATTTCCCCGGGATTCCAGGGATATGAGCACCAACGGCCAGGTGAAGGTCCAGAAGGACAGATATTCATGTTTATAATTGGATTATTACTTGATCGACAAGTTCAGTAAACGTGGCTCTTCTCAAACAAATGGGATTAACTGGATGAGTAGTACTTTCTTAGGTCAAATAACAAAAATAAGAATATAAAATAAATGTGCTGACAAGTCGGCTGAAATCCACGTCACAGAATCACCACACCATAATCCAGATGATATATCTGCAGCATGTAGCAGTGTTCAGACCAGGCTGGTGTACTCCTCAATACAACCCAGCAATCTGTGCAGACCACACCAGTCCATGAACTACCTCTCCAGCACTCGGAGCTATGCAGTGAACAGCAGTGAATTATTATGTAAACCAGAAGCATTTACCCTCCCAGCATGTAGAGCAGTGTACGTCACCCCAAGGCATGGGTCTGTATACCAGGAGCAGTTACCCTACCAGCATGTACAGCTGTGTACACTGCCGCAGTGCATTGTTCAGTAACACTGTGCTAGATCACTGCACAGCGTGGGGAAACCTGCAGCCAATGCTGGAAGTGACAGGATGTGCAGCTCTAATTCATTTGCAGCTCCATATCTCCATTGTATCAATGGATGTAGAATATCTCAAGAGGAAGGAGTAAAATGACTTAGGGTTAAGTAGGCAAGGATCAGACAAGGCTCTGGAGGGTTACAAGGTAGTCAGGAAGGAAGTGAAAAATAATCTCAGGAGAGCGAGAAGCGGGCATGAAAAAGACTTGGTGAGTAGGATTAAGGTAAAACTTAAGATGTTCTATACTTCTGTGAGGAACAAGATGATGGCTTTAGTGAGGGTAGGTCTCATCAGGATAGTGTAGGGAACTTGCGCCAGGAGTCAGAGGAGGTAGGGGAACATAGAACATAGAACACTACAGCGCAGTACAGGCCCTTCGGCCCTCGATGTTGTGCCGACGTGTCATACCAATCTGAAACCTATCTAACTTACACTATTCCATGTACGTCCATATACTTGTCCAATGATGACTTAAATGTACTTAAAGTTGGCGAATCTACTATTGTTGCAGGCAAAGCATTCCAAAGCTCTCTCTTTAGGTCTTTCCGGGCTACCTTGTATGCCTCAAGCGCCCTAACTGAGCCGTCACGTCACCCCATCCTAACATAAGTCGCCGTCTTCCTTTTGACCAGAGATTGCACTTCATTCGTAAACCACGGCTCCCACGCTCTACAGCTTCCTCCCTGCCTGACAGGTACACACAGTAGCATTTCCTTGAATAAGCTCCACATTTCTAATGTGCCCATTCCCTGCAGTTTTCTTCCCCATCATATGCTTCTTAAATCTTGCCTAATGGCATCGTAATTGCCTTTCCCCCAGCTGTAACTCTTGCCCAGTGGTATACACCTATCCGTTTCTATCACGAAAGTAAACATAACAGAATTGTGATTGCTATCACCAAAGTGCTCACCTACGTCCAAGTTTAACACCTGACCAGGCTCATTACCCAGTATCAAAACTAATGAGGCTTCGCCCCTTGTTGGCCTGTCTATATATTGTGTCAGGAAGCGCTCCTGCACACACTGGACAAAAACTGACCCCTCTATAGTACTCGTTCAATATTTCAAAAGTTGAAGTTCCCCATTACATCTACCCTGTCTCTGTCACTCCTATCGAGAATCATCTTTGCAATCCTTTCCTCTATATCTCTGGAACTATTTGGAGGCCTATAGAAAACTCCCAACGGGTGACCTCTCCTTTCCTGTTGACGAGTCCTCAAACATCCTTTCTGCGACTGCAATACTGTCCTTGACCAACAATGTAATACCTCCCCCTCTTTCACCATCTTCTCTGTTCTTACTGAAACATCTAAATCCTGGAACCTGCAACAACCATTCCTGTCCCTGCTCTAACCATGTCTCCGAAATGCCCACAACATTGAAGTCCCAGGTACCAACACATGCTGCAGGTTCACCCACCTTATTCCGGGTGCTCCTGGCGTTGAAGTGGACACACTAGAAAACCAACCTCTTGCTTGCCGGTGTCATCTTGCGTCCCTGAAACTTGACTTTGGACCTCCCTACTCTCAACCCTTTCTATATTCTAACTACAATTTTAGCTCCATCACCCTGCTGGATTAGTTCAAACCCATCCCAATAGCCTTAGCGAATTCCACCCCCCCTCCCCAGGATATTGGTACCCCTCTGGTTCAGATGAAGCCCATCCTGCTTGTAGAGGTCACACCTACCCCAGAAAGAGCCTCAACTATCCAATAATCCAAAACCCTCTCTCCTGCACCATCCCTGTAGCCACGTGTTCACCTTCTCTCTCTCTCCCCATTCCTTGCCTCATTAGCACGTAGCACGGGCAAGAAACCAGAGCCAACAACTCTGTTCATCTTAGCTCTAAGCTTCCATCCTAGCTCCCTGGATGTCTGCCTTTTATCCCCAATTCTCTTTCTACCTATGTCGTTGGTGCCTATGTGGTCCACGACTTGTGGCTGCTCCCTCTCCCCTTAAGGATCCCAAAAACACGATCAGAGACATCACGGACTCTGGCACCTGGGAGGTAACACACCAACCGTGAGTCTCTCTCGTCCTCACAGAACCTGCTATATGTCCCCCTAACTATGGTGTCCCCAGAGACTACTGCTCTGCTCCTCTTCCCGTTTCCCTTCTGAGCAGCAGGGACAGACGCTGTGCCAGAGCCCTCTACCCCACTGCTTTCCCCTGATAATTCCCCCCCACATAGTATCCAAAACGGTATACTTATTGTTGAGGTGAATGGCCACACTGCACTGCACTGCCGGTTCCCTTTCCGTCCACTGACTGTAACCTATTTGCCTTTTTCTTGTCCTTTAGGAGTGACTACCTCCCTGTAACTCCTCTCAATAATCCACTCTGCCACCCGAATGATCCGAAGTTCATCCAGCTCCACCTCCAGTTCCCTAACACGGTTTCCCCAATAGCCTTAGCGAATTCCACCCCCCCCCCCCAGGATATTGGTACCCCTCTGGTTCAGATGAAGCCCATCCTGCTTGTAGAGGTCCCACCTACCCCAGAAAGAGCCTGAATTATCCAATAATCCAAAACCCTCTCTCCTGCACCATCCCTGTAGCCACGTGTTCACCTTCTTTCTCTCTCCCCATTCCTTGCCTCATTAGCACGTAGCACGAGCAAGAAACCAGAGCCAACAACTCTGTTCATCTTAGCTCTAAGCTTCCATCTTAGCTCCCTGGATGTCTGACTTATATCCCCAATTCTCTTTCTACCTATGTCGTTGGTGCCTATGTGGGCCACGACTTGTGGCTGCTCCCTCTCCCCTTAAGGATCCCAAAAACACGATCAGAGACATCACGGACTCTGGCACCTGGGAGGTAACACACCAACCGTGAGTCTCTCTCGTCCTCACAGAACCTGCTATATGTCCCCCTAACTATGGTGTCCCCAGAGACTACTGCTCTGCTCCTCTTCCCGTTTCCCTTCTGAGCAGCAGGGACAGACGCTGTGCCAGAGCCCTCTGCCCCACTGCTTTCCCCTGATAATTCCACCCCACATAGTATCCAAAACGGTATACTTATTGTTGAGGTGAATGGCCACACTGCACTGCCGGTTCCCGTTCCGTCCCCTGACCGTAACCCATTTGCTTTTTTCTTGTCCTTTAGGAGTGACTACCTCCCTGTAACTCCTCTCAATAATCCCTTCTGCCACCCGAATGATCCGAAGTTCATCCAGCTCCACCTCCAGTTCCCTAACACGGTTTTCTAGGAGCTGGAGTCAGGTGCACTTCCAGCAGATGTAGTCAGCAGGGACACGGGTGGTGACACTTACCTCCCACGTAATACAGGAGGAACATTAAACTGCCCTAAACTCCATTCTCATTAGTCTAAATTCCCAAAGAGACTGTTGAAAAAAAAAGAATAAAAAACCTCGTTAACTTTCCAGGCTGTGGCAGAGGTATTTTGTTTTTGGATAGAGGAGGAGGATGGGTGCTTTAACAGACTATAAGGCAAGGTAAGCTTTTCTGTGTGTTTGGTTTAATTCACAAACGGGTTCGTTGCTGTGTCGTAACAGCACACTTGGAACATTGTGTTCAGTTCTGGTCGCCTTGTTATAGGAAAGATGTAGAAGCTATCGTGAGGGTGCAGAGGAATCCCTACGGATCAACAGAAATATTGGCACACACAACAGGATCGAGTAAAATATTGAGGAAGTCACCACGCGAAAAATAAATATTGGCAGATTCTGCATGTCTGTATAAACGTCAGTGTGTCAGTGTTTGTGGTGTGTCTGTACTGATGCCTGTATGTCTGTGTGTGCACGTGCATCAGTATATTGGCATTTCTCTCTGTGTGCTTTAGTATCTGTGTGACTGCACCAGTCTCTATGTGGGCCTGTGCATCTATACTCATATATTTGTGTATCTGCGTGTCTCTGTGTGCACAGCGGATCTGCCAGCCTCTGTGGTGTTTAAAGTGATGCAATGTCCGCCTCTGCTGGCCTTCACACTCTACTGCATTGATGGCAGTGGATGGAGAAAACCGTAAGGGATTCAGTACAAGAGGTAGGGACAGGGAGGTAGATCAGAGCACCATCCAAAATGACAGCAATATCTGCACACACACACACACACACACACACAAACACACACACACACACTTGGGTATAGGGAGGATCATAATTGTACTTCGGACACTCAGAGTGGCGAATGCTCCTGAGTAATATCTTTGCTCGCTCTGCAATGTGAAAGTGATTTGTCTTTGAAGATTATTCGTTACACAGAGTGCACTCCTTAAAGAGTATTTCCACTGCAACTGCATCCAAGCAACTCTGACCAAACCATTTGTAAGGTGATACGATGAATTTGTTACACGTTCTTTAAATTGAAATATTTTTTCATTCACCCCTACAAGATGGAAGTGAGAATGGATTGAAAAGTCCTGAAACTGACCCAGTGGTGGTGGTAATATATCTAGGTATCAGACAAAACTGTTCTGTTCATCCAGAGATATTTGCAAAACCAAACAACCGTGCAATGTGAGAGAGTCACAGTATTTAATGTCATCAGATAGATAAAAACTGACACTTGTGCAGTGGCATGGGGAGACCAGCAGAGAGTGGCATTGTATGTCTATAACCTGAACAGGGACAGACGTAGAGGTAGAGGAGGGGAGTAAGGGTTCATCTCAATTTCAATGGATTTACCCCCAAAATCACAGAGCCATCATTTCACAGAGATGCACACAAACATACATTGACACATTAAACACACAACACGTATACATACGGATATGGACACTTACACACAAACACATGCACACTCCTGCACACACAGTGGTTTCTTTAAGGTAGAGATAAGTATGTTTTTCATGAATAAGGGAATCAATGGTCAGTTGGTGAAGGCAGGAGAATGTGGCTGAGAAACATTTTAGCTGTGACCAAACGGCACAGCAGATCCAAGGGGTTAAATAGCCTGATTATGTTCCAATTTCCTATTTTGTGAAGGGATTCATTTTGGAAGTCGAATTTGAATGCAGATTACTGGGTCAAATGTAGGATTCATAGCAGTATGGAGGAACAAACGGATCTTGGGGTCCATGTCTGCAGGTCTCTCATTTGCCACCTAAGTTGATAGGGTTGGTAAGAAGGCGCATGGTGTGTTGGTTTTCATTAGCAGGGGGACTGAGTTGAAGAGCCACGAGATTATGCTGCAGGTCTATAAAGCTCTGGTGAGACCATATTTGAAATGTTCTGGTCGCCTCATTAGAGAAAGGATATGGAAGCTTTAGAACGGGTGCAGAGGAGATTTACCAGAATGATGCCTGGACTAGAGGGCTTGTCATATGAAGAAAGGTTGAGGGAGCTATGGCTTTTCTCATTGGAGTAAAGAAGGATGAGAGGTAACTTGATAGAGCTGAACAAGATGGTGATAGTTACAGACAGATTAAATATCCAGAGACTTCTTCAAAGGGTGGAAATTATTGTCACGAGGTGAGCATAATTTTACGGTGTTTGGAGAACGGTTTTGGAAGATGTCAAAGGCAATGAGACACCAGCCCCCCTCCCCCTCCCCAAAACCGGATCCCTTGTACTGTAGGACAGCCATGCTAAACACTGAGACACCATCCCCCCCTCCCCCTGCCCCACAAACCGGGTCCCTGGTACTGTGAGAC
>NC_057717.1:32051261-32065991 GCF_004010195.1 Chiloscyllium plagiosum
CTGGTACTGTGAAACAACCATGCTAACCACTGAGACACTATTCACCCGTCACTGTCCCCTCCCCCAAAACGGACTCACTGTGCTCGGTCATAATGGGAAAAATGTATATAAAAGTGATGAGCTTAGAGCTATGATGTTTTGGCCATAACAGAGACGTGGGTCTCTCAGGGGCTGGAATGGTTGCTGGATGTTCCAGGGGTTAGAACTTTTAGAAAGAATAGGGAGGAGGTAAAAAGAGGATGGGGTGTAGCACTGTTAATCAGAGAGGGTATCACAGCTACAGAAGTTACCATTATCGAGGACGGTCTGCCTACTGAATCAGTATGGGTGAAAATTAGGAACAGTAAGGCAGCAATCACCTCATTAGGGGTTAAGTACAGCCCCCCCACCTCCCCCCCCCCGCCCCCCAATAGAAGCAGGGAGATTGAAGAATGCATAGATCGGCAGATTTTGGAAAAGTGTGAATGGAATAGGGTAGTTGTAATGGGTGACTAACTTTCCCTATATTGATTGGAACCTCCTTCCAGCAGATGGTTTGGAAGGAGCTGTTTTTGTAAGGTTTGCTCAGGAGGGTTTCCTAACTCAGTACGTTGACAGGCTGACGAGGGGAAAGCTGACGAGGGGAAAGACTATTTTGGATTTGGTGCTCGGCAATGAGCTGGGGCAGCTGTCAGATCTTGCGGTGGGAGACCATTTTAGTGATAATGACCACAACTGCCTCATATTCTACATAGCCATGGAGAAGGAGAGAAGCAGGCACAATGGGAGGATATTTAGTTGGGGGAAAAGGAAACTATGATGCTATCAGACTGCGTTGCTAAGCATGGACTGGGAGCAATTGTTCCATGGAAAGGGCACTACAGACATGTGGAGACGATTTAAGGAACAGTTGTTGCGAGTGATGCACAAATGTGTTCCTTTGAGACAGGCAAGAAAGGGTAAGATAAAGGAACATTGGATGACGAGAGTGGAGGAGCTTCTTGTCAAAAAGAAAGAAAGCAGCTTACGTAAGGTGAAGGAAGCAAGGGTCTTGCTCAGCTCTAGAGGATTACAGGCAGGCGAGGAAGGAGCTCAAAAATGATCTGAGGACAGCCAGGAGGTGGCAGGAAAAAGGCGTGTCAGGAAGGATTAGGGAGAATCTAAAGGCATTTTGCACATATGTGAGGAATAAAAGAATGATCAAAGAAAGATCAGGGCCGATGAGGGATAGCATAGAGATTTTGTGGAAAGAGTCTGAGGAGGTAGGAGAAGCCCTAAATAAGTTTTTTGCTTCTGTGTTTACGAAAGAAAAGGACTTTGTAGTGAATTAAACCATTGAGGAGCAGGTAATCATGCTGCAACAGATAGATTGAGGAAGCTGATGTGTTGAAAGTTTTGACAACATTAATATTAACAAGTCGCTAGGGCCAGACCGGATTTGTCCTCGGCTGCATTGGGAAGCGAGAAATGTGATTGCTTCGCCGCTTCAGAAGATCTTTGCATCCTCGCTCTCCACCGGATTCGTACCTGAGGATTGGAGGGAGACAAATGTAATTCCTCGCTTCAAGAAAGGAAATAGGGAAATCCCCAGCACTCTCACTCTCACGTCTGTCATCTGCAAGGTGTTAGAAAGGATTCTAAGGGATAGGATTTATGACCATCTGGAAGAGCATGGCTTGATTAAATGCAGCCAGCACGGCTTTGTGAGGGGCAGGTCATGCCCCCTCACAAAACCTATTGAGTTTTTTGAGGATGTTACTGGAAAAGTTGATGAGGGTGGAGCGGTGGATGTTGTATATTTGAACTTCAGCAAGGCATTCGATAAGATTCCCCATGGTAGGCTCGTTCAGAAGGTCAGGAGGAATGGGATACAGGAAAATTTAGCTGTCTGGATATAGAATTGGCTGGTCGACAGAAGACAGCGAGTGGTAGTGGAAGGAAAATATTCTGCCTGGAAGACAGTGGTGAATGGTGTTCCACGGGCTCTGTTCCTGGGCCTCTACTCTTTGTAATTTTTATTAATGATTTGGATGAGGAGATTGAAGGATGGGTTAGCAAGTTTACAGAGAACACAAAGGTTGGAGGTATCATTGACAGTATACAGGACGGTTGCAGACTGCAGCATGACATTGCCAGCTTGCAGAGATGGGCTGAGAGGTGGTAGATGGCATTCAAACTGGAAAATTGCGAGATGACGCATTTTCTAAGATCGAACTTGAAAGGTGAGTACAGGACTAAAGGCAGCATTCTTGGCAGTGTGGAGGAACAGCGGGATCTTGGTGTGCAGGTACATAGATCCCTTAAAATTTCCACCCAGGTGGACAGGGTTGTTAAGAAAGCATATGGGGTTTATGCTTTCATTAACAGGGGTATTGAGTTTAAGAGCCGTGAGATCTTGTTGCAGCTCTATTAAACTTTGGTTAGACCGCACTTGGAATACTGTGTCCAGTCCTGGTCGCCCTATTATAGGAAAGATGTGGGTGCTTTGGAGAGGGTTCAGAGGAGGTTAACCAGGATGCTGCCTGGACTGGAGGGCTTATCTTATGAAGAGAGGTTGACTGATCTCGGACTTTTTTCGTTGGAAAAAGAAGGAAGAGGCTGGGGCTAATTGAAGTGTACAAGATAATGAGAGGCATAGATAGAGTTGATAGCCAGAAACCTTTTCCCCAGGGCAGCAATTGTTAACATGAGGGTCATAGTTTTAAGCTGTTTGGCGGAAAGTTTCGAGCAGATGTCAGAGGTGTGTTCTTTACACAGAGAGTTGTGAGAGCATGGAATGCGTGGCCAGCAGCAGTTGTGGAAGCGAGGTAATTGGGGATATTTATGAGACTGCTGGACATGCATATGTTCACAAACATTTGAGAGTTCGTAGATTAGGTTTACCTCACATGAGGATCAATAGTCGACACAACATCGTGGGCTGAAGGGCCTGTTATGTGCTGTACTGTTCTATGTTCTATGTTCTAAACAATAAACAGTGACAAAACACCACAGCTAGGTCAGGATCTGGAGGTAGAAACAGAGGCAGCACATTGAGCCTGATAGGATCCTCTTCTGAAAAAACACATATTGGACTCAAAAAGTTAATTGTGTTTCTCTCTGCTTAGAATCTGCAAATGTTTTCCTGCACTTTCAACTTAGTTACTATTTTGGACAGTGGATATTTGTCTGATCTGAACGGGAACAGTGAAGCTGCCATTTCTGTTGACGCTCAAGAATTTGGTTATGGTTTATGAATGAAAAATGAAAAACTATTTGCCTGTCAGCTCACCAAATATCGATAACTTATTGCCACTGTCATAATGTATTATGAAAATGTTGAACTCGGTGGTCATGACATCACATGATCAATCCTCTGAAAGTAATTGATTGAAGCACTCATCCCAATCTTTATCAATATCTTATCATGCTCCTGATGTCACTGGCATCATACTCATCCAGCAAGGTCTTACCTTTTCGAGAATTTACATACAACGATGAAAACATGAAATATCTTTGCATTTTTAACAGGACATATTCATCCTGGGTTTTGGAAGGCACTAGCAAGGGCAGAGTTCATTTGTCGTCCCCAATGACTCTGGAATAAGCGATACAGATTTGCCCAGTTTTACCTCTTCAATCCAAAGTGATTCAGATCCAGACAGAGCTGTTTGTAGGGGCATTCCAAGATTTTTAACAATTACTTGTGAAGGATCAGCAACTGAGTCCCTAGTCAGGATGACATGAAGTTTGGAAGATACCTTACAGAGACTGTTTTTTCTATTGCTCATATTCCCAGTGCAGAATGTTCTCTAATTCCCATTAATCACAGTTTTGCTCAGGGTCCTTGATTCTACCGTCAGTCAAGTCCTGCTTCGATAGAAAGGGAAGTCACTCTGATCTCACCTCAAATTACACGGGAAGATCAGTTGAAAAAATAAGGAGCAAAACACAAGAACACTGCTTGTTTGAACAATGTCCTCGCAATATTCAAAATAAAATTGATGCATCGTCTTCCTGCATGGATTATTTCAACTTGGCATCACTTTTTAAACAATATTCAGAACGGTGGATATTTGTTCTTTTAATTTGCTTCCAATTTAACGTAGAAATGAGAGCGTGAATTGATCTTCTATAGTGTGTTTATAATCCAGAATTTGATTCAATCTTTATCATCATTGCTCTAGCTCTTTCAACCAAAATTAATAAATGAGTCTGTGTCCATCCTGCAGATTAGAAAGTTCTTTCAGTTCTGACTATTGCAGTTAATGTTGTAAAAGATTATCTGCAGGCCCACATAAAATCGAAATGTTGCAGGGCAAGGTGCCAAAAGTTAATCCAAGGTTAAAGATATCCAAGCATTATGAATAATACATGCAGAGGGGCGGAGTATAAAAGCAGAATTCAACTCCATGTCCAAAATAATATTTGTGGCTCCCTCAGAAAAGACGACAACCGGTTCACGCTGTAAATTCACCAAAATAGGAAAAACAAGAGACTGGAATTCCCAATTCTGCAACAACACCCGTAGAACAGGAAGAAAATCAAGGTTTGTTTCTGAAATTCATAAATGTTGATGAGAAGAATGTGGGATATGTAGGGGATATTGTAGGATGATAAACTATGTTGTAGATGACACAATGATTAGCCGGCTGGGTCACAGTGAGCAAGAACGTGTTGGTTGCAAGACGATACAAATAGATTGTCAGATGGTCCGATCAATGACTGATAAACGGTAACACTGAAATGTGTGAGATGCTGCATTTTGGAAGATGTAACAAGACAAGAAAGAACTCAAACCATGACGATACGTTACTCTGCTTTTGGAGCAGAGAAAGGTGAGGGGTGAACTTGACAGAAGTGTATTATAGCATGAGAGGTATGGGACGAGTGAACAGATAACAGCTATTCCTCTCAGTCAAAGGGTCAAAAACAAGAGAAATACATTTGAAGTGAAAGAGGAGATACTAAGAGAGGATTTGTGAAATCTGTTTCGAGCCCAGAGCATGATATGTGTCAAAAATACATTGCCTGGGAGGGTAGTTCAGGAAGGTAACCTCACAAACATTACAAAGCACTTGTATCAGCACTGGGTGGTGCAGACTCGATGGGCCTTGTCTTTATTACATGATTCCATGTGGTGACAGCCATGAAAGCTCTCATATATTCTGAAGCAGCAGCCAATTGGACTTGTTGGTTTGTTAAATCGAACTGTGCTCAGTAAGTGACGAGACTCAATCTAGGACAGCCCATTCATCTCTGAAATCATCCAGGATAATTCACATGCTCAGTGCAAGAATCGTCCAACAACAGCTTCAACATTATTCCAGCTGTTTGACGCATTATTTTAAGTTAACCAATAAAATAGAATCAGACTTCGTTTCATTATTATATAGACTTCTCGTGTAAGGTTGTTATTTCTCCGAAGACTAATAAGTTCCTTCCCATATATTCGTATTGACAAAGAGTCTGTTATCCTGCAAGCTGTTCATCACAGCGTGGCGGCTTGTGTAACACTCCATCCACCAGCAGTAATATTTACTCCCAGTTAAACCGGCACATGAGATGCACAGCTGGCACTCTCTCTTAACAGCCACGTGGATGGACCAACGCAAACTGGACTAGAACTTCTCAAGGGCAATTAATGCTGGTCTAGCTCCTTTAAAGTCCCAAATGAACTAAAAAGACAATCCGATTTTCTGATAATTTTAAACAATAAGGACATTTTGTTGATCTGATGAGCTTGTCGCTGTCTTTGAAGTTGTGTGGTCTATTTCCGTGAAACCATTTCATGCATATTTTGGAAGAACAAAAAAGCTCAGCTCACAGATACACGGTAACGCAGTATTTAAACGAAAAATGCCAGGGACTGGTCGGCTATAGGTCTTCACGTATCTGGGGATAATGTTGTTTGTTTTTTTTCTGGCTGATGTAGTTGGATTGGGCTGGCGGGTTGGTTTGCATGCTGTATGACTCTATCAGTTTAATTGTTGGAAACAGAGAATGTGGTTTCGCTATTTCCATAAATTGTGAGCATCAACTGGTGAGGAATACAATCTCCAAAGGCATACAGGATTTGAAATTATATCATTCTCCCTTCACTATCAACTTGTTAATAACCCCTTTTCTGTCTTTGTAACATACCTGTTAGTGGTCCTGCATTACAAGAACCCCTGGGGGTTATCGCCATATTCTAAATAGAAATTACAAACAGGCAACAGAATGCTGGCCTTGATAGATAATGAAACGCACCTCACAAGAAAAATTGAAAGGAATTTGCATTGTTAAAGTTATCCATTCGACCCAATCTGATTTCTAAAGCAGTTTCAAGCGTGGCTTTCCCTTTGCCCTATGCACCTGACGTCTTGACAACATCATGAAACTTTCCTGAGTGTTTTTCCAGTGCTATCTAAAAGTCACATATGGAAAGCTGTGCCCAATATTCTGAAAGGAAAAGTCTTCATGTTCATGAGAACCGTGTCATTGTTTTTTTCAGTATCTAAAGACAACAGAAATGTAGAACCTAGCATCAGGAGTAAGGAATCAAAACAGCTCCATCATGCGATAAGATCGTGGATGATCTGATTGTGACCTCAATCACACATTCCTCCTTTGCCCTGACAACGTTCGTACGTCATGCTTAGTCAAGAATCTGCCTGCCTCTGCCTTAGGAATATTCAATGTCTTATCCTCCATCCCTCTCTGGGAAGAGAATTGTACAAAGACACAACAACCTGAGAGGATGACACCAAATCACCATCTTCTTAACAGAGACGTTTTTCAGTTTTATAGTCCATCCACTCATGGTAATCTCTCACACAAGCTGTAATATTGTTTTAGAATTCAACTTGAAAAGACTATTTGGGATATTCTGAGGTGAAACAAGGTCACATGTTGTTCACCTAAACCCCAGCAGATCCAGAGCCAGACATTTCAAGATTTCCTCCTGAAATAAACACTCCTCCCAGGAGTTAGCTGAGTGAATCATCTCTGGACAGCATTTCATATCATTGTGGCCATCGCTCTCTCGATGTGGTTACACTGCTACATTGTAAATCTGTAGAAAATTGTCCCTCCGTTTAAATGTATTCTGTTTCAGAAAGTTTCACAATTTGTCTGACTTCCCTAAAAATTTGACGTACACGTAAAGTTTTTATTTCGTTATCCAGGTGCCCGTTTCCTCCGTGCCGAAAGCCAATCCCTCCACTGAAATAATACACTACGCTTCTATTCAACCCGCCAATATCTTTTAACACAGACACATTTTTCCTACTATGTTCCATACACCAATATTTGGCTGTTCACTTGACCCACCTTAATCTCCTGATTGAATCATGTCCTCTTCATATCTTCCTTCTCGAACAGTTTCAAGTTTGTATTCTTCCGTAATACAGACAGAACATTTGGCCAAAGAAATACACTGTGGCCATATTGCAATGTAATTGACAATGAAATATTATTATTCACTGTCTAAACTATAAATTTGAGACAATGCTAAAGTGTAATGCAGTCGCATCACTCAGTTCCATTACTTAAAATAGAGTCAGATGGTGTGGAATGTGTGTGGGTAGAATTGAGGTAGCGTAAAAGTGAAAAACCGTAGTTGGAGTTATATGAAGGTCTACAAATCGTAGTCAGAAGCTGGGGCGCATGATAGACGAAGAGATAGAAAAGATATGTAGGAAAGGCAACATTACAGTGACTGGTGGGATTACAATGTGCAGGTGGACTGTGAAAGTCAGTAGTAGTGGTTTGCAAGGAAAGGAATTTGTGGAATGACTACGAGATGGCTTTTTGGGGCAGCTTATGGTGCAGGATACTGGCAATACTGGATGTAGAGCTGTGCAGTGAGGCAGACTTGATAAGGAAGCTTAAGGTGAAGGAAACGTCGGAGGCATTTTTCATAATATGAATGAACCTACTCCTCAATTTCAGAGGGAGAAAGTAAATTCAGAGTTAATATTACAGCTGAACAAAGGCACCTTCAAAGACACAAGGGAGGAGCTAGGTAGAATTGACTGGGAGAGGAGCCGAGCAGGAGAGGCAAGTGAACAATAATGGCGGGAGTTTCTCGGAACAGTTTAGGAGTCACAGCAGAGATTTATCCCAAGGTAAAAGATGCATTGTACAGCGAGGACGAGGCAACCATGGATGACTGGGACATTCATGGCCAAGGATAAAAAAACGTAGAAAGCAGATAACATAGCAAATGGCAGTGGGAAACCAGAAGATTTGGAAGCTTTCAAGGACGAACAGATGACAACAAAATAAGAAATATGGCCGGAGAAGATGGAATACGAATTTAAGCTATCCAGTGATATAAAGGACAACTGTGAGAGTTTTTTTCGACATATAAAGGGCAAAAGAGAAGCAGAAGTGAATATTGGAGCACTGGAAAATGACGCTGGAGGGATAGTCGTGTGGAACAAATAATAGATGAGAAACTGAATAATTATTCAGAGTGTGGGCAAACAAGTGGCAGGTGGAGTACAACTTGGGGAAGTGCGAGGTGATGAACATTAGTAGGAAGAAGACAGGCATGGACTACTTTATAAATGGAAAGAAATATCAGATGTCTGAAGTGCAAAGAGAGTTGCGAGTTCCAGTCCAGGATTGTCTCTAGATAAACTTGCAGGTTAAGTCAGCAATTAGGAAGGTGTTGTATTTGATGCACAGTGTGTTTGAAATCTTATATTCAGCAAAAGAACTGAGTTAACTCTTACAAACAATATTTGTTTATTGAACACAATTAATATTAGAACAATATAACGCAATGATAAACGCTACAAATTATCGTATGCTTTAACTTAACTTTGGATGGTCACAAACCATCCCACTAAAAGTTGACCGGGCTCGAATTGTGGATATCTTCTTGTTCTGATGATCTTGGAGGTGTTTTCTCTTTCCCTGGTTATTCTCGAGTTACTGAACTGTGTGGGGTTTTGTGGTGATTCTTATCCTTCTAAAGCTTCACATCCAATTGGGAAGGTAAGGAGGATCTGTCAATGGAATGATCAGGTTCATTTACCCTGATCAATCAGACTCAACCATGGGTTGGTTCAAGGGCAACATTCCATTGTCCCATTCAGGTGCAACTTCAGGTGAGTATTGCAGGGTCTGGAGCTGTCAGGTTTGTTTGCAAACCATCTGTGTGTAGCTGCAGCCCGTCTGGATTCTGCAGCATGTGGATTAGCACAGAGATTTTAGTCAAGGCTGGGATCCATTTCCCAGGATGCATTAATCATTGTTCATTTTTGTAACTCCATGGTTAATTTATTATTGCCCATCATACGATTATTCTTTCAGGTGGCCCACGCTGTCAGAAAGGCAAATACAGTGATGGCATTTATTTTGAGAGGACTTGAATATTAAAGCAGGGATGGATTTCTGAGGCACGATAAGACTCTGGTCAGACCACATTGGAGTATTTTGTACCGTTCTGTACCCCATAACTAAGGAAGGATGTACCGCCCCTAGAGTATGTTTAGACGAGGTTTTCAAGAATGGTCCCAGGAGTAAACAACTTAACATATGAGGTCTCTAGGTCTATACTTGCTGGAGTTTATAAGGATGAAGGCGGATCTAATTGAAGTATACAGAATGCTGGTTGCCTGGTCAGAATAGATGTTGGGAAGACGTTTCCACTGCTTGGAGAGAAAGAACTCACGGACATAGCCTGAGATTCAAGAGAAGATCTTTTAGACCGGAGATAAGGAGAAATGCCTTCAGTCTGAGAGTGGCGAATCTATGGGCGAATAGCAGTTTCCTTCCCTAAAGGACATTAGTGAACCAGGTGAGTTTGTCTTGGCAATCGATTCATAACCACCATCCGTCCCTTAATTCCAGATTTGAAGTCACGCTCCGCGATTTGCTGTGGCAGGATTTGAACCCAGATCACCAGAACATTATCTGTGTTCATCTCATAAGAATTCACTGATAACACCACGAGGCCATTAACTTGCCCAATCCACCACAGTGTGACTAACCTGTGCAGCATGATAAGCCCTGGGATTTGCCTTCATGTTATCTTTGAATTCCTTATCAAAATATGAATGATTTTTCTCCGTTATGCAATACCTCTTCGGTTATTAGAATCTCCCTAATTATTTGCCAAATTTCTTCAGCTGTCCTGCCTTTGATTGTTCTTTTCTCCCCCATTCCACCCAGGCCAAATCCTTCCTTAGCACAGTATAATTATTATTGCCTAACACTAAAACTCTCATGTTTGACTCAGTCTTCACTCTTTCAATCTGAATGTGAAATTCCAGCATATTTGTGGTTACTCTTTCCAAGGCCAAGTTCATCCAACAATCCTTCCTTGTTACATAATATCAAATCTAAATTAGGCCATTCTCTGGTGGGTTCTATAACATTCTGCTCGCAGAAATAGTCTCTCATACACTTAATGAATCTTTATTCGAAGATATCATTGTCGAGATGATTAATTGAATCAATTTGCATATTCAAACCACCCATAGTTACTGTTTTGCCTTGTTACAAGTCGTCACTCTTTTCAACCTCAGAAGTACTTAGCGGGGACAGTGGCTGAAAATTACTCTTCCCAAGGGTTTTCTTCCAATGTTTTTTATTTGCACTGAGACGGATTTCAAATATGTTTTGGCACAAAACACTTTGAAAAGGTCTGAGTACCCACTCATACGAACAAGTGTTTATTTTCTTTTCACTTACCACATTTCACAGTAAATATCGAGAATTAAGGGGGCTAAAAGTGGTCATGAGGTATCTTTAGCAAACAGGAATGAGGAAAACACTAAAACATTGTTTTCATATATAAGGAGCAAGCGGGTAACTAGAGAACTGTTTGGCCCACACAAGAAAGTTATGCATGGAGTCAGAGAAAATGGGTGAGATTATTAACGAGTACTTTGCATCTGTATTCAGTAAGGAAAGGGACATGATGGATGTTGAGGTTAAGGATAGATCTTTGAGTACTCTGGATCAAGTCGACATAAAGAGGGAGGAGGTTTTGGATATTGTAAAAGGTATTAATGTAGACAAGCCCCCAGATCTGGATGGGATCTATCACACGTTACTAAGGGAATTGAGAGAGGAAATAAGTGGGGCTTTAACTTGTATCTTTGCAGGATCTTTGAACATTGGTGAGGTCCCGGAGGACTGGAGAATTGCTAATGTTGGCCCTTTGTTTAAGAAGGGTAGCGAGAATAATCCAGGTAATTATAGACCGGCGAGCCTGACATCATGGTCGGGAAGCTGCTGGAGAAGCTACTGATGGACTTGAGTAAGGTGTTTTATTAGGTTCCCCATAGGAGGCTGATGGAGTGGGTGAAGTCGCATGGGGTTCAGGGTGTTCTATTTAGATGGATAGAGAACTGGCTGGGCAACATTAGACAGAGAGTAGTAGTAGAAGGGGATTTCTCAAAATGGAGACCTATGACCAGTGGTGTGCAACAGCGATTCGTGCTGGGACGACTGTTGTTTTTGATATATATTAATGATTTGGAAGAAGGTATCGTTTGCCTGATTAGCAAGTTTGCAGTTGACACCAAGATTGTTGGAGTAGCAGATAGTGAAGAGGATTGTCAGAGAATACAGCAGAATATAGTTGGATTGGAGAAATGGGCACAAATATGGCAGGTGGAGTTCAATCTGTGCAAATGCGAGGTGATGCATTTTGGAGGATCCAATTCGAGAGCAAACTATGCATTAAATGGAAAAGTCCTGGGGAAAATTGACGTACAGAGAGATCTGGGTGTTCAGGTTCATTGTTTCCTGAAGGTGGCAATGCAGTTCAGTAAAGTGGTCAATAAGGCATATGGCATGCTTTCCTTCATTGGATCAGGTGTTGAATACAAGCGTTAGCAGGTATATGTTACAGTTGCATCGGACTTTGTTTTGGCCGCATTTGGAATACTGCATATAGTTCTGGTCACCTCATTACCAAAAGGATGTGGATGCTTGAATAGAGTGCAGAGTAGGTTCACCAGGGTGTTGCCTGGGATGGAGGATGCTGGTTATGGAAAGAGCTTGGGTAGATTAGGACTATTTTAATGATAAAGGCAAAGGTTGAGGGGGAACCTGATTGAGGTCTATAAAATCAAGAGAGATATAGACAGGGTGGATACCAAGAAGCTTTAGCGCAAATTGTGTACTCATGACCCCTAGTAATTGAGTTACAAAGTGAGAGGGAAAGGTTTAGGGCCTTTGGGGTATATGTGGGAAGCTCTTTACATGTAGGGTCGTGGCAGCCTGGAACGTGCTGCCAGCGGAGGTGGTAGGGGCAGGAATGATAGTGTCATCTACGATGAATCTGCCAGCTACATGAATCGGCAGGGAGCAGAGTGATACCGGCTCTTAGAAAATAGGTGGCAGGTTTAGAAAATAGGGGATCTGGATCAGCACAGGCTTGGAGGGCCGAAGGGTCTGTTCCTGTGTTGGAATGCTCTTTGTTCTTTATCATTCATTCTAAAATTTGCAAGATTTCAACTTATTGTATGCTACAATTTAATAATATAAACCATTTATTTATTTGACAGTGCATATCAATTTATTGTCATTGCTAAATTACAGTCACAGAGTCATAGAGATGTACAACATGGAAACAGACGCTTCCATCCAACTCGTCCATGCCGACAAGATATCCCAACCCAATCTAGTCCCACCTGCCAGCAATCAGCCCATATCCCTCGAAACACTTTTTATTCATACACCCATTCAGCCGCTATCTAAATGTTGCAATTGTACCAACCTTTACTACTTCCTGTGGCAGTTCATCCCATACACGTACCACCCTGTGTGTGGAAAAGTTGCCCCTTACGTCACTTTGTATTTTTCCTTCCCAACCTAAACTTATGCCCTCTCGTTCTGGGCTCCCCACACCAGGGAAAATACCTTGTTTATTTCCACATTCATGCCCCTCATGATTTTATAAACCTCTATAAGGTCACCCCTCAGCCTGCAATGTTCCAGGGAAAATAACCGCAGTCTATTCAACCTCCACCTATAGCTCAAACCCTCCAACCTTGGCAACATCCATGTAAATCTGTTCAGAACCCTTTGAAGTTTCACAACATCTTACCGGTAGGAAGGAAACCAGAACTGCACACATTATTCCAAAACTGGCCTAACCAACTTCCCGTACAGCCGCAACACGACGTTCCAACCACTGTTCTCAATGCTCTGACCAATTAAGAAAAGCATACCAAATGCCTTCTTCACTGTCTTATCTACCTGTGACTCTACTTTCAATGAACAATGAACCGGCACTCCAAGTTCTCTTTGTTCAGCAACACTCCCTTTAACCTCACCATTAAGAGTATAACCTTGCTAAGATTTGCTTTCTCAAAATGCAGCATCTCGCATTTACCTAAATTAAACTCCATCAACCACTCCTCAGCCCATTGGCCCATCTGATCAAAATCCCGTTGTAATCTGAGGTAACCTTCTTTGCTGTCCACCACACCTCAAATTTGGGTGTCATCAGCAAAGTTACTAACTGTACCTCTTATACTCACAGGCAAATGATTTATATGAATGACTAAAAGTTCTGGAATCAGCATCGATCCTTGTGACACTCCATTGATCACACGCCAACAATCTGAAAAACAACTCTCCACCACCTCCACCCTCTGTCTTCTACCTTTAGCCAGTTATGTATCAAAATGGCTCGTTCTCCCTGTATTCCATGAGATCTAACCTTGCTAATCAGTCTCCCATAAGGAACCTTAACAAATGCCGAACTGAAGTCTTTATAGATCACGTCCACTGCTCTGCCCTCATCAATCATCTTTGTTAATTCTGCAAAAAAATCAATCAGGTTTGCGAGACATGTTTTCCCACGCACAAAACCATGTTCACTTTCCCAAATCAGTCCTTGCCTTTCCAAATACATGTACATCCTGTCCCTCAGGATTCCCTGCAACAACATGCTCTCCAGTGATGTTAGGCTCACTGGTCTATAGTTTCCTGGCTTGTCCTTAACACCTTTCTTAAACAGTGGCACCATGTTCTGGCACCTCGCCTGTGACTATCAATGATACAAGTATCTTGGTAAGAGACCCAGCAATCACTTCCCTAGCTTCCCACAGAATTCTTGTGTACACCTGATCGATCGGTTCATGGGGATTTATCCACTTTTATGCGTTTCAAGACATCCAGCACTTCCTCCTCTGTAATATGGACATTTTTCAAGATGTCACCATCTATTTCTCTGTATACCTACATCTCCCATGTCCTTCTCCTGAGTAAACGCTGATACAAAATACTCTTTTAGTATCTCCCTATCTTCTGCGGATCCACATAAAGGCCGCCTTGCTGATATTTGAGGGCTCTGTTCTCTCCCTATTTACCAGTTTGTCCTCAATAAATTTGTAAAATTCTTTTCCATTCTCCATAATTCTATTTGCCAAAGCTATCTCATGTCCCCTTTTTGCCCTCCAGATTTCCCTCTTTAGTATACTCATACTACCTTTATACTTTTCTAAGAATTCACTCGATCTACCCTGACTGTTCATGTCATATGCTTTCTTCTTTTTCGTAACAAGACCCTCAATTTTTTTCGTCGTTCAACACTCTCTATATCTACCAGCCTTTCCTTTCACCCTTACAAGAATGTACACTCTCTGCTCTCTGGCTATCTGATTTCTTAAGGCTTTCCATTTTCAGGCCATCCCTTTACCTGCGAACATCTACCCCCGATCAGTTTTTTAAAGTTCTTGCCTAATACCATCAAAATTGGCCTCTCTCCAATTTAGAACTTCAACTTTTTGATCTAGTCTGTCCTTTTCCATCATT
>NC_057717.1:32066160-32070108 GCF_004010195.1 Chiloscyllium plagiosum
CTCACACATTTCAAGTGAGAAATTAAATTAATTGATTATATTTAAATATGTAAAGAGTTATAAGTCTATTTGATTGTTCAATCATTTGTTCACTCTGAATATGCAATCAGTCATAGGTCAACCACTTTGCAAATGATAGAGCGACAATGTGTGTATTTCAATACTGAGATTCAATGTGTAATTGTGATCACCAAAACAGTACGAAAACATATTCTTTTTTTGGTACAAAACAAAATATGCATTCTTTACTTTTGTATCATAAAAGGTTCTTCGGTGTTTATATTTTACTTCCATAAACATCGAATCCAATGTTTTCAGAGATGATGCAGTTATTGTTCAGTTGAATAATTGTAAATCATACTTATTATTGCCCAATTCACAAACATAGCAAACTCCTGATCGTTTTTCTGGTCAGTAAACCCATCTCTTTGCATCATGACCGACGTTAAAAGTGGCTTCCAAAAGGCCTGAATTCGGGTACAGTGCTACTGGACCTCACAGCTGCCTATGACACTGAGTGAGACACGGTCCTGCTCCTGAATCTGTGAAGAGAGTTTCCTACCTGGGTCAGGGCAGTCATTCAAACATTCCCTCACAGAGAATCATTTGGAATCCACCTTCAGCAGGAGGAAACTAGCCATCACTGCTGTCACTGCAGGTTCAAATGTTGTCTAAATTAGATACCAATGACTGAAGAAGAGCCAGGTCTTACAAATTCATCTTCAGTCAGAGCCTGGCCCAGGGAGCACATTTATGGACATGGAGGGTCAGAATCAAACCGCACAAGTTATTTGTGGTGACGACATCTGGCTTGCCCCCAGGACACCATAATCCTGCACCCTAGACCAGACACCTGGGTGAAAACATTCACACTTTGATAGTCTTCTGCAGTGTCTTGTGTCTCACAATGACCTTTTGAAACTTTACCCAATAAATGTACCTTCACATTCGCCAGTATCAAAATAAAATTGTACACGTCTGTGGGTGGTCAGATATTAATATATGGGTCACCCAACAGAATGTATCTGAAGCAACCAGGAGCAAACAGCAATCCAAAAAACATTAGTAACTGAACTTTGTGGATTTTGTTTGGTCTAGAGAACCACACATATTGTGCTGACACTCAGATGACAGTAACCATACACACCATTACTGGAAATCTAGGCCTAACGCCTCTCCCAGCTTCCTGCCCTCACACACCTCACTCCCTCACACATTTACCAACTGATGAGAATCCACAAGGTGGATGAATCCTGGAACATAGAAAAGTACAGCGCAATCAGAGCCCTTCAGCCCTCAATGTTTTGCCTGCCTTTTATCCTACTCTAAGATCAGGCTAACCTTCATAACCTTCAACGTACTAACTTCCATGTGCCCATCCAAGAGTCTTCTTAAATTTCCCTAATGTATCTGATTCTACTACCACCGCTGGCGGTGCATTCCGCTCCCACCACTCTCTGTGTTATGAACCTACCTCTGACATCTCCCCTAAACCTTCCTCCAATCATTTTAAAATTATTCCCCTTGTTGAAAAGACTCTGGCTATCTAATCTTTGAATCTCAACATCTTGTACACCTCTATCAAGTCAGCTGTCATTCTTCTTCACTCCAGGGAGAAAAGCCCTAGCTCACTCAAATTTTCTTACTAAGACATGTCCTTCAGTCCAGGCAGCATCCTGGTAAATCTCCTCTGGACACTCTCTGAGCCTTCTACATGTTTCCTCTAATGAGGCAACCACAGCTGAACACAATAATCCAAGCATTGTTGAACAACAACTTTATAGAGATAAGCATTAACCTCGGTATTCTTAAATTCAATCCCCCTGCTAATGAACACCAACATACCATACATCTTCTTAACAACCCTGTCAGCTTGCGTGGTAACTTTGCGGGATCTATGGACATGGACCCCAATTTCCCTCTGTTCCTCCCCTTTGCCAAGAACTCTGCCTTTAACCCTATATTCTGTATGCAAACGCAAAATTCCAAAATAAATCACTTCACACTTTTTAAGGTTGAACTCTATCTGCCACTTATCAGTCCAGCTCTGCATTATGTCAGCGTCCTGTTGCAACCTACAACAGCCCCTCACTCTATCCATAACTCCATCAACCTTCATGTCATCGGCACATTACTAACCCACCATTCCACTTCCTCGTCAAGGTCATTGATAAAAACCATAAAGAGCACAGGTCCCAGAGCCAATCCCCGGTGAACACCGCTGGTCACTGACCTCCAGTCTGAATACTTTCCATCTGCTACCATCTTCTGCCTTCTATGGGCGAGCCAAGTCCATATCCAGACAGCCACATTTCCCTGCATCCCATGCTTCCTTACTTTATGAATGAGCCTACAATGGGGAACCTTATCAACCACCTTTCTAGAATTCCTGTTCACCACATCTACTGGTCTACCTACATCAACATGTTTTTTCACACCTTCAAAGAATTCAGTAAGGTTTCTGAGGGATGACCTGCCCCTCACAAGGCCATGCTGACCATCTCTAACCAAATTACCATTTTCTCAATAATTGCAAATCTTTTCTCTCAGAATCGCCTCCAAAACTTTGCCTACCGCTGATGTAAGACTTACTGTTCTATCATTCCCAGGTAAATCCCTATTCCCTTCCCTGAACAAGGGAATAATATTTGCCACCCTCCAATCATCTGGTACAACTCTAGTGGAGAGTGAAGACACAACGATCATTACCAAAGGCACATCAATCTCTTTCAATACTTCCTGGAGTAACTTCGTGTATACCCCATTTAGCCCCGGGGGTTTATCTATCCTTATGTTTGTACTTCAATCAGACTGTACTTCCCCTCAACTTGTCTAACCCTGTCCAACCAATTGATTGACTGCTTTCATCTTCAGTGCTATATGCAGTGCTGCATTCCTGAGTAAGTACAGTTCCCAACGTCCTGCGAATCACGGAATCCAAATAAATGCACAAATGCCTTCCTGATAAGGAGCACATGCACGAACTGTTGACTCTCCTGCTCGTCGGATGCTGCCTCACCTGCTGTGCTTTTCCAGTACCACATTTTTTGACTGTGATCTCCATCAACTGCAGTCCTCACTTTCTCCACTACTGAGGGCTGTCCCCTCTGCACACTGAGCGGGGAATTAACCACCAGAAACTCATTGTATGTGGAGCTGACTGCTCAGATCTGGAAAGTTGCACTTGATGAATACATTTGTTTAGAAGTTACAATTCAATAAATATTCATTCAGTCCCAGAGTTACATTTTTGCTTCATGGTTTGGGTAGCCTGATAACAAATAGTCAATGATTGAAGAGCTCTGAGGCACAGAATATTCCAGGTGTTATATTCCAGCTTATGTTAATGCTGTGAGTATTATCAGACAGACTGATGTGATAATGGCATGAGTTGACATATGGAGGTGTAACATTTTGCCATCTCAGAAACGTGTTTGAGAGAGGTCAGGGCTAAAACTCAATAGTCTCTTGTACTGGAACTATAGGCAGGACAGGAGAGGGTGTTAAAGAGGAGGTAATGTTGCATTATTAATTAAGGAACAGTTACTGTAGTAAGGAGGGACGATATCTTGGACGTGTCTACAAATGAGGCTTTATCGGTCAAGGTGAGGTCCAAACAATGACAGACACAAGGCTGGAGATATTTTATAGAGCCCCAGAAAGATGAAAATACAGGAGCAGATATATAACCAATTCACTGACGTGTGAAAAAGCCATTTCACTGAGGTGTGAAGGGAAGCAAGGCTGGAGATGTTACAGAGAAAGGAAAGCATGGCTGGTGATATCACAGTTATAGGAAAGACTGGCTAGAGATGTTGCAGAGATAGGAAAGCAAGGCTGGAGATGTTACAGAGAAAGGAAAGCATGGCTGGTGATATCACAGTTATAGGAAAGACTGGCTAGAGATGTTGCAGAGATAGGAAAGCAAGGCTGGAGATGTTACAGAGA
>NC_057717.1:32070236-32077008 GCF_004010195.1 Chiloscyllium plagiosum
TGAGTGTCATACAGCACAGAAGAGGCCCTTCGATTGATAGTGACAAAAAATTAAAAGCCCTGCAGACACTAGAAATCCCTCCTTCCTAACGTCTTGGGACGAGTGATAGATGTAGGAGAGACGTCCTACAGACTTCTCAAGCAACAATGTAACATTACGAAACCTCACGGTGTCAGATCAAACTCTGACACGGAAACCTCCTGCTGAATTCCTTCCCTCAGCTGATGAATCAGTGTCCCTCTACATTGAACAACACATGGAGGACTCACTGACAGAGTGAATGAGCTGGAGAATGTATACTGGGTGGCCCTTTCAAAACCACCACCCAGAGGGGCACAGCAGCAGCATTGCTGATCGAAATGGTCGGGTCCAAACGAACATAGCTGCGAGACTGGTTTGGCACCGGGTGGAGAGAGAACGATTGACAGGGAGAAACTTACTTGACCTCATCCTCACCAACCTATCGGCTGCAAAGACATTAATCAATGAGCACATTGGGAACAGTGTATACCGAACACAGTATATCTGGAGACAAAGTCTCACTTTTACTTTGTGTGCCTGTGCGTGTGTGCGTGTGTGCGCGTGCGTGCGTGTGTGTGTACACGCATCAGCGCACATGTGAGATACACATGTCCCGAGCTTAACGGGACAGATTTCAAAGAGATCTAGAACTCAGCACTGGCCTGTGTGAGGTGATTCGAATCATCAGCAGCAGAATTGTACTCTCGCACAATTTTCACTGTCACTGCCTGGCATATGCTCCACTTTACCCTGACCATCAGGCCAGGGTATAAACTCTTGTCCAATGGAGAATACAGGAGGGCTGACCAGGATCAGCACCAGGTACACCTAGAAATGAGGCGACGTTACTGAACAGGACCACTTACTCACCAAATAGCATAAACAGCCAGTGACAGACAGATCTAACTAACAATTCGATCTAATCGCTACAATCCTGTCATATGCAGTCAGGTCGAATAGTGGTGCCAATCAAACGACTCTGGATGAGGAGGACCCCCACATATCATCTTCCTCAATGATGGAATGGCCCAACACAACAATAGAAAAGCTCAGTCTGGAACGACCACAACAAAGTTCAGACAGAGGTATCGATAGGAGGATCTATGTTAGTCTCCTTCAAATGACAGTCTTCAGCGAATTCGATTTCCTGTGTGTGGTAATTCCAAACGACTGGAGAGATGAGGAATGCAAAGGCTGTGGGCCCTGATAACATTCCATTCAAACTGTTCCTACTGGGATACAGCACTGGCATCGACCTGTCAATGTGGGAACCTATCCGGGTGTGTCCTGTACACACACAGACAAACCATCAGACAATCAATGTCTACCCCATTGCTCTCATCTCTATCATTAATAAAGGGATGGAAGATGTCACTCACAGTGGGATCAAGCAGCACTTCCTCAGCACCAAACTGCTCACTGAAGCTCAGTTTGGGCTCTCATCCCTGGGGCTAATTGAAGCCTTGGTTTAACGATGTACAAGAGACGATGGAGCTGAATTCTAGAGGCGAGGCAACAGTGACTGAGCTTAACATCATCATATCTGCATTTGACCAAGTTTCCTATCAAGGATTAATGACAAAACTGGAGCAAATAGGAACCGTTTGCACTGGTTGAAGTTATACCTGAAAGGAAGGTGGCTGGGGTTGGAGGAGAGCATCCATCGTAGCTCCAGGACAGCTCTGCAGCAGTTCCCCAGGGGAGGGGTTTCTGGTAAACCTGTAGATCAGAAGTGGAAGGTAAGGCACCATACCCCGACAGGATGATGGGGCTGCTCTCTCTTTAGACAGAGACGACTGGTGGCAGTTTAACTGGACAGTCATCATGCCTCAAATAAGGGAGAGGTTGAGTTCTCCCTTTTCAGTCACGTCAGTCAGTGCAGAATTGAACCCACACTGTCGGCATTAATCTGCATTACAAAGAAGCGGTCCAACTGATTGGGGTAGCCAAGTCCTCACTCAGTTATTTGGGGAAGCTACTGAAACATATTGTTTTCAGATATGTTGTTAGATACCTCTGGATGAGGTGGAACTAGAAGCCAGCTTCAGAGCTCAGAGAGAGGGACAGCATCAATGAGCTGTAAGGGTGCTCTCTGCCCTCGGCCCAATAATTTTCTGCTGCTTCATAAATTACAATCCCTACATTGTTAAGTCACAACTGGGGATGTTTGCCAATGATTGGACAATGTTTAACACCATTCGTGATTTACTCAGATACTGAAGCAGTCCTTGTCCAAATGTACCAGGTCCTGGAAATATGCAGGTGTGTGCTTCACAGTGACAATACCATTTCCATTGCACATGTGTCAGACAACGATTACTTCTAACAATGGAAAATTAAACCACATCCTCTAACGTTCAATGCCACCACCATAACTGAACACTCACCAAGCAATATCGCGGGGATTACTGTTCACGTGAACTGGACCTACCATATGATTCAATTACTCATTCCTGTGAAGGGCTTATGCTAAAACATTGAAACTCCTGTACCTCAGCTGCTGCCTGACCTGTTTTGCTTTTCCAGCTTTTTGACGCATATAAATTCATTGGCTACAAGAATATGTCAGAGGCCAGAAATTCTGCAGTAATAACTCACCTCAAAATTTCCGAAAGTCTGTCACCTATTGCTAAGACACATGTTGAATGTGTGTGATTAAATACTTCCATTTGCCTGTGTGAGTTCAGCTTCACCCCTCATCCACTGATGCTCAGTAGCAGCAATACCTGCCATCTACTTGATGCTCTGCAGAAATTTACCAAGGCTCCTTACAACGAACCTCTGAACCCCAGAACATCAATAAGGACAAGGGAAGCAGATACACGGGACCTCCACAATCTTCGCGTTCTGTTCCAAGCCATCTACCATCCTGATTGGGAATTATATTGCCATTCCTTCAGTGTCACTGTTTCAATTTCCCTATCTATCAATAAATGCCGTCCCAATCACATTGCATGAATAAATTAACATAAAGAATATTGTCTAGACCTTATCAATGCTTGACACGGTTTTGGGTTTTGTGAACTCAGGGTGGTTGGTCCAGCCAGTTCCCTGCTTGTTGTGAACAGCTGAAGGGATATGATGTTTTAAACAATCTGTCAGTCTCTCAAAGGTATGGCCTACATACCGAACACCACAGACACTGGCATTTTCATCCCACATTACTGAGCTCTAAGATAGACAGAAGCAACTGAAAATGTACTCACATCTGACTGGGGCATGTTTAAACACACAGTGACATTGTTGCCATGAAAATGATTATTATTATTAGCAGGGAAAAAGTGAGGACTGCAGATGCTGGAGATCAGAGTCAAAAAACGTGGTTCTGAAAAAAAACTCAGACGTTCAGGCAGCATCTGAGGAGCAGGAGAATCGACTATTAGTTAACAGTATTAATACAAGGGAAAATAATTGTATATTTTTAAAGTCCTTGTACTGAATAATAATTTGGTCTTGGGTGTGGCAATAAGACTCACAATTTCTATGCTAATTACTGTGAGTTTTCATCATATTGTTATTATAACAGTGTACTGAATAAATGGGTGATTTAAAAGTTGGTATTACGAAAGGATATCGGACCTTCAGTAAAGAGACTTTACTTAATGGCTGTTAATGGTTAGAAAAATGCTGTAAACATTTACACAGAGATTTCCAGCTCAAGTGACACACAAGCTCGTTGGGCTGGGATCATACTGGCCATCAATGCAGCTGCACAATTCTGCTTGGATACTAACATTGTGGGGCTAATATACACTGGATATGGTTTATGACGGATTCAATATAAGATACCATACGCTGCGGGAGTCCATCACCTTTATAACACCTTCATTCAGGATCAGGGCCAAGGTTCAGAATGACAGAGTTTAGGTGGCACACAAGAAGAGATATATTTGCAAGACATGGCTGTTTACAGGTTGTTTTTATTGAACTGCGTCTGGGCCAGCGCCATGTGTTAGTCCATTGACCAGTCTGCCCCACACACATCTCCCTATTGTTCAAGTATGTCTCTAACCAGTCTATTGTGAGGGATTGTGTGAGTAACTGCCCAGCTCCAGTTTGGAAGCTCTCTGGACACATTTTGGAGATGGTCAGTGTTTTGGAGGTCGTAGTGAGGGCTAGTAATACTTGTATCTGAATTCAGGCGTTTCCTCAAAGTCATTTTCAATAGCTTTGCTGCCTGCAAGATGGTGGGTTCACTGATCTGAAAATGAAGCGGCTGTTTACTCCAGTCACTGAATTGTGTATTAGTTAGGTTTACGCTCTGGTAGTTCAATTATTGTGCACTTCAATTGTTTTCAACTGAAAAACAATGATGTTTGGTTTATTTTAAAATATGTAAGCAATAAAGTGATATTAACTCTTCATTACAGAAAATGTGAAAATGACCAGGTATGCATTTCGCATGGACTAATCAAGTAACAATCAGATATTGTCTGTAAAGCAGGATTCTGTGAAAAGGACTATGTCCCAGACAACATCACCACCCTCTCTGTTAGGTTCTATCCCACTCACAGGACACAGACAGGCAGAGGGGGACAGCTCCTTGGTATACAGTCAATATAGGTTGTCATGGTGGCTCAGTGGTTAGCACTGCTGCCTCATAGCACCAGGGTCCCAGGTTTGATTCCAGCCTCTGGCAACTGCCTGTGCGACATTTGCACATTCTCTCTGTGCCTGCGTGTGTTTCCTCCCACAGTCCAAAGATTGCAGCTCAAGCGAATTGGCCATGTTAAACTGCCCATAATGTTCAGAGAGGCGTGTATTGCTCTTCTGAGGTGTGGACTGGTTGGGCCGAAGAGCCTCTTCCCATCCTGTAGGGAATCTAATCTAATGATAGTACTCAGCATTGATGCTGGATCCTGTGGAAGCTAGACTGCTCTGTGGCAGGTTATGGTGGAATCAATAAAAGGGCAACATATAACTGACCACATCATCACTGATCTGCCTGCTGCAGATACACCTCTCCATTTCATACATCAGGAAGAATGGTCACTGCACATTGGGGATCAAGGGCTACCTTCGCATTTTGCAGACCCTCCACACCATGATATGTAGCTCCATGAGTACTGAATGGAACAGAGCTTACAAAGATTGAATAACCAATGATGATGCAGCCATGAGGTGCAGTGGGCCATCGGCATCAGCAGAATCATACTCTGTACAGCTCATACAGTCTGCAACTTCACAGCCAGACAGACTCCCCACTGTACAGTAACCATCATGGCCCGACATACCTCCCACTGTACAGTAACCATCACGGCCCAACATATCTCCCACTGCACAGTAACCTCACAGTCAGACATACGTCCCACTGTACAGTAACTATCACGGCCTGACATACTTCCCACTGTACAGTAACCAGCACAGCTTGACATACCTCCCACTGTACAGTAATCATCACGGCCCGACATAGGCCCCACTGCACAGTAACCATCACGGCCTGACATACCTCCCACTGTACAGTAACCATCACGGCCCGGCATATCTCCCACTGTACAGTAATCGTCACGGCCCGACGTATCTCCCACTCTACAGGCACAATCAAGAGAGGCACGGTGGCTCAGTGTTTAGCACCGCTACCTCACAGCGCCAAGGTCCTATGTTCGATTCTGGCCTTTGGCGACACTCTGTTTGGGGTTTGCGTATTCCCCACCTCCCGCCCCGTGTCTGCGTGAGTTTCCTCCCACAGTCCAAAGATGTGTAGGCCAGATGAATTGGCCATACTGGATTGTCAAGTGTTTTAGTCAGAGGGAAATGGATCTGGGTGGGTTACTCTTCGGAGGGTTGATGTGGACTGGTTAGGCCAAAGGGCCTGTTTCGACACTGTAAGGAATGCAATCTACTCTCCAAGTTTCAAGTCAGGATTATGATGCAATAATCACCTGGCTGAATGAGTGCAGCTCCAACAGTACTCTAGTGTGCACTAGCAACAGGCAACACATTTGTGTGGGGAGGACCATGTCTCACAAAATTGATTGATTATATTGAGGAAGTGACAAAATTGATTGATGAGGGCATGGGACTGGATGTTGGCCGTTTTGACTTTAGGAAGGCCTTTGATATGGTTCCTTATGGCAGGCTCATACAGAACGTGATGTGAAACGGATCAGCGGTCAGTTAGCAAGATGGATAGAGAACTGCTTGGCCATAGAAGACAGAGTAGTGGTGGAACAGTGATTTTGTGATGAGAGATCTGTAAATTGATTGGCAGAGTTGCAGATTGTGATGATGATTGCCAGAGAATACAGCCGGATATAGGTCAGCTGCTGACTTGGATGGAGAAAACACAGATGTAACTATATTTGAACAATTGTAACGTGATGCATTTTGTAAGGACTAATGCAAGAGAGAAGTATAAAGTGGATGGAAAAACTACTGATCTCATCAACATCTGAAGGCATCTTGGTGTACAGCTCCACAGTTCCCTGAAAGTGGCAACACGGTGGATAGGGTGATCAAGAAGACTGACTGAAAACTTGCAGACAAGCATCGGAGTATGCAATATGAATAATAACAGGTCATATTGCAGCTTAGTTCGAGGTGCATTTCGAAACTGTGTAGGTAAAAACAATGACTGCAGATGCTGGAAAGCAGATTTTGGATCAATGGTGCTGGAAGAGCACAGCAGTTCAGGCAGCATCCGAGGAGCTTCAGCAAAATCGACGTTTCGGGAAAAATCCCTTCATTAGGAATAAAGGCAGAGAGCCTGAAGCGTGGAGAGATAAGCTAGGGGAGGATGGGGGTGGGGTGA
>NC_057717.1:32080675-32097976 GCF_004010195.1 Chiloscyllium plagiosum
TTAGAATATTGCGTGCAATTCTGGTCTCCTTCCTATCGGAAAGATGTCGTGAAACTTGAAAGGTCTCAAAAAAGACTTACAATGATGTTGCCAGGGTCGGAGGATTTGAGCTATAGGGAGAGGTTGAATAGGTAAGGGTTGTTCTCCCTGGAGTGTCAGGAGCTGATGGGTGACCTTGTTGAGGTTCATAAAATCTTAAAGGGCGTGGATAGGATGAATAGACAAAATCTCTTCCCTGGAGTGGGAGAGTCGAGAACAAAAGGACATCGGTTTAGCGTGAGAGAGGAAAGATATAAAAGAGACCTGAGGGTCAACTTTTTCAGACAGAGGGTGGTACGTGTATGGAATGAGCTGCTAGAGGAAGTTGTGGAGGCTAGTATGACTGTAACATTTTAAAGCTATCTGTATGGGTATATGAATAGGAATGCTTTGGAGGGATATAGAGCAAAGAGTCTGTTTCCATGCTATACATCTCTGACTGTATGAGTATATAAATCATTCAAAATGATCAATGAAACAACAATCCATTGAAAACCAAGTTAGAAACTCCAGCCACCGTCTGAAGGTGCCCCATGCATTTCCTTGCAGTCCGTTCCCCTGAGACTATCAGACGTATCAGCGTCGTTGTTGCAGATGCAGTGTGTTTGGTACGATCACTCTTGCCATGTGGTATAAGGGTTAGAATGACATGGAACAGTGATATATAACAGGTGCAAATATGTCCCTGACTGAGGACAATGACACAGTACAGCCAGTAGCCTGGTTGTGTGTCTGTGCCAACTGTCATCACAAGGCGCTGACAGGGCAAGGTAAAACATGCTGTGGGCATGCTTGGAGGCAGGGAAATGCATGCTCATGTAGCAAGGGAGCAGCCCTGATAGGCAGCCTGATCTGGGATGTGAACTGTGTAACTTTCCTTCGCAGTAACTGCATGTCATGCAGCCATACATTCCTAGTTGTTGGTCTACACTTCTCGGCAATAGAGTGAGGAGACAGAACTGAGTATGGTGGTAATCACGAAGGAGAAGATGCTAGAAAAACGGAATGGCCCGAGGTTGGATAAACCCCTGTTCCAGCTGGACTACACCCCAAGGTTCTATGGGAGATACCTGAAGTGACAGCCGTGGCGTTGTTGGCAACCTTTCATGAATTTGTAGAATCAGGGAAGGTCCGAGAGGACTGGAAAATCACCAAAACGATATCCCCGTTTAAAATGGGAGTAAGGCAAAAGACAGACAATTACAGAACAATTACCCTAATCTCAGTTTCGGGTAAAATCCTGGCATCTATTGTGAAGAATGAAATTTCTGAATACTTGGAATTGCATGGTAAAACATGGGAAAGTCGACATACTTTCATTGAGGGAAGTTCATGCCTGACCAATGTGCTAGAGTTATCTGAGGAAGAAACGAACAGCTAAGACTGAGGAGAGCGAATGGATGTTATCTGCCTGGGCTTTAAGAAGGTCTTTCACGAGATGTCACACAGGAAGCTACTGAGTAATGGCCCATGGTGTCAGAGGTATGGAGAAAAGTTTGGCTGTTTGGCAGAAAACAGAGAGTGGGGATAAAAGAGTTTTTTTTTTCTCAGTCTGGCAGCCGGTGACATGTAGTGTTCTGCAAGGCTCAGTGTTGAGAGCACAACTTCTCACTTTTTATTGAATCTCTACATTGTGGAAACCTGCCCTTCTGCCTAACTAGTCCACATCGATCCTCCAAAGAGCAACCCATCCAGACCCATTCCCCTTCCCTATCACTCTTCATTTTACCCCGACTAATGCACCTAACCTACACATCCCTGGTGTCTGTGGGCAAGTTATCAGCCTCGACCCTCCAACATGTCCATCCTCCAACATTCTGTTCAATCCATCAACTCCACCTTCCCTGCCATCCACCTCCATCAGTTGCCACCTGCTTGGAACAATTCCTGCATTCTACTATATAAGCACATTCCACTGCAAGCCCTCACTCACAATCCATTTATCCCACTCTTCACGCCTCTGTCCAGTTTTCAGAGATCCCGGCAGTTCACACTGATCTCCAGTTGAGGGAACTGGACCATCCCAGCTGCTCACAACGAGATTCCCTTTTTGGAGAGCACGAGCACCTGTCTGTTCAAACTTAGATTCCCAGTTCAGGGAGCTGAATGATCCCATTGTTCACAGCAAGTTTCCCAAATTAGGGAGATAGACCAAACTAGCTGCTCACAACGAGAATCCTGGTTTAGGGAACGGAACCATGCCGGCCATTCACACTGAGATTCCCAGTTTAGGGAGCTGGACTATCATGGCTGTTCACTCTGAGATTTCCGGTTTTGGGAGGTAGACCATCATGGTTGTTCACATTGAGATTTCCACTTCAGATATCCAAACCATCCCGCTGTTCAGACTGAGAAGCCCACTTTAGACAGCTGGACAATTCCAGCTGTTCACACTGAGAATCCCAGTTTAGAGAGTAGAAACTATCCGGCAGTTCCCATTGAGATTCCCAATTTAGAGAGCTCGATAATCAAGGCTGTTCACACTGACTTTCCCAGATTAGAGAGTTGAATCATCCCCCGTTCACAATGAGCATCCCAGTTAAGAGAGGTGGACAATTCCAGCTGTTCACACTGAGAATCCCTGTTTAGGAAGCTTGATCATCCCACTTTTTCACACTGAGCATCCCAGTTTAGAGAGCTAGTCCATCCTGGCTGTTCACAATGAGAATCCCAGTTTACAGAGGTGGAACATTCCAGCTGTTCACACTGAGAGTCCCAGTTTAGCGAGTACAGTCATCCCGGCTGTTAACGCCGAGATTTCCAGTTTAGTAAGTTGGATCATTCCGGCTGTTCACACTCAGAAGCCTAGTTTAGAGAGGTGGACCATCCCGGCTGTTGACAGTGAGATTTCAAGTTGAGGGAACTGGACCATCCTAGTTGCTCAGAAGGAAATTCTCAGTTTAGAGATTGGGACCACCTCGCGTGTTCACACTGAAACTCCCAGTTTATGCAGCTGGATCATGCAGTTGTTCGCAACGAGATTCCAAGTTTAGAGAGTAGGTCATCGCGGTTGTTCACACTGAGATTCTCATTTTAGGGAACTGGACAATCCCAGTGCAAACAATGCGATTCCTAATTTCGAAACCCGGACTATCATAGCTGATCGCTCTGAGATTCCCAGTTCAGGGAGCCTGACCATCCCGCCTGTTCACACCGAGATTTCAAGTTTAAGGAGCTAGATCATTCCACTGTCCACACTAAGTTTCCAATTTTAAAGAGGTGGAACGTCATGGTTGTTCACACTGATATTCCCAATTTAGAGAGATGGACCTTCCCACTTTTTCACACCGAGATTCCCAGTTTAGAGAGTAAAACCCTTCCGACAGTTCACACCGAGATTTGCAGTTTAGAGAGTTGGATCATCCCGGCTGTTTACACTCAGATTCCCAGTTTAGGGAACTGTATCATCCCGTTGTTCACACTGATATTCCAAGTTTAGAGAACTAGCAATCCCAGCTGATCAAACTGAAATTCGCAGTTTAGGGAACTTTTATCCCACCTATTCTCGTCGATATTCCCAGTTTAGGGAGGTGTATCTTCCCTGCTGTTCTCTCAGACATTCCCATTTTTGAATTCTGCACACCCCGACAGTGGTTGAGACGCATATGTAAGTGGAAACAGCTTCAGTTCATCTAGTCTTTTCCAGACACATGCTCTACTGATTAGGAAAATACTGACATGCTCCCTAGGACTTTCATGTTAATATGCACATACTCACTAATGCACCCCAGCACATTCTGACACAACCACTAGGACGCTGCTATAAATAGCGACACACTCCCTGGGACCCCCTGTAAATCGCAAAACCCTCTCCAGGACGCCCCTGCACAAAGCAAATAAAACGCGATGGATCCACCTGTAAACCCTGACTCACTGCCCCGGACGCACGTGTAAATGGTGACAGAAGCGCTGGGACACCCCTGTAAATGCAGACACACTCCCCGGAATCCGCCTGTAAATACCGATACACGTCACAAGACCCCATTTCAAATAATGACACATTCACTAGTACCGTCCTGTGAATACCGATACACACCCCGGACACCCTTGTAAATAACAAACCACTCGTTGGGACAACCCAGTAAATACTGACACACTCCACGGGATCCCCCATAAATACTGACACAATCTCCAGTAAACTCCGTGTGTATACCAACACCCTCCCCGGTAAACTGCCTGATAATAACAACACACTTTCTAGAACTGCTCCACAAATACTGACACATTCCACAGTAACCCCCTGTAAATACTTGCACACTCCACGGGACTAACCTGTGAATACTGACACAATCCCAGAGACCGCTCCTGTAAATGATGGCAGACTCCCTGCGACCACTCTGTAAATACCAACACACTCCCTGATAAACACCTGATTAGTATCGACACCCTTCCCAGGACCACCTAGTAAATATCGACACATTCTGTACGTATTCCCTCTTGATACTGACACACACCCATTAACCCTGCTGCAAATACTGACACACTCCCCGTACTCCCTCCCTTGGAAGTACAGACACTCACCAGGGCACCTCTGCAAATACTGACACACTACCTGGGACTCCCCTGTAAATACTGACAAAATCCCCAGGACATTCCCCCTTACCTATATTTCCTGACAAGCTTCCCAACAACACTCTGTCAATACTGACACACAACCCAGGACCCCAATTTAATACGGACACACTCTGCAGGACCCCCCTGTAAATATAGAGAGACACCACGGGATATTCGTTTAAATATTGACACAGACCCTGGGAATTCCTGTAATCAATGACACCCTCCCCGTGGCACCTTTGTAAGTACTGCCGCAGAACCCTGTGAACCCCATGTAAATACTGACACATCTCCTGAAAGCCCCTGTAAATACTGTCAAATTCCCCAGGACGCCCTGAAAATGCTGACACATTTCCTGGTACACCCTTGCAAATACTGATACACACCCACAACACTCTTGTAAATTACAAACCACCCCCGGGAACATCCTGTAAATAATGACACCCACCCGGCGCACCCTTGTAAATGAGACACAGTTCCATGGAACCCTCCTCTAAACACGTACACACTCGACAGGACAGTCCTGTAAATGCTGACACACACTGTGGGACCACCTTGTAAATACTGACATGCTCTCCCAGACGACATTGCAAATACGGACACACTCCTTGGGACCACCCTGCAAATACCAACTCACTCTTTGGGAGACCCTGTAAATACTGACACTCCCAGGGTCATCGTGTAAATATCAAAACATCCTTGGGTCCTTCAGTGTGAACACAGTGATACTCGCTGTGACGACCCTGTAAATACTGACACACAATCCGTAACCACCTAGAAAATACCGACAAGCTCCCCAGAATCCACGCAAATACCTAAACACTCTGTGGGATACTCTGTAAAAGCCAACCCACCTCACGGGACTCCCCCTGTAAGTACCAACACAATCCCCGGGAACCTTGTAAACACCAACACACTCCATGGAATCCAAGCAAACACCGAGACACTCCCCTAAAAACTCTGCAATTACCGACATAGGCCCCGGAACACCCTCTGTAAGTACCAATACACTGCTGTGGTTCTGTTCGCCGAGCTGGAAGTTTTTGTTGCAAACGTTTCGTCCCCTGGCTAGGCGACATCATCAGTGCTTGGGAGCCTCCTGCGAAACGCTTCTTTGATGTTTCCTCCGGTGTTTATAGTGGTCTGTCCCTGCCGCTTCCGGTTGTCAGTTTCCGCTGTCCGCTGTAGTGGTTGGTATATTGGGTCCCGGTCGATGTGTTTGTTGATGGAGTTTGTGGATGAGTGCCATGCTTCTAGGAATTCCCTGGCTGTTCTTTGTCTGGCTTGCCCTATGATAGTAGTGTTGTCCCAGTTGAATTCATGTTGCTTGTTGTCTGCGTGTGTGGCTACAAAGGATAGCTGGTCGTGTCACTTCGTGGTTAGTTGATGTTCATGTATGCGGATTGTTAGCTGTCTTCCTGTTTGTCCTATATAGTGTTTAGTGCAGTCCTTGCATGGTATTTTGTACACTACATTCGTCTTGCTCATGTTAGGTATCGGGTCCTTTATTCTGGTGAGTTGTTGTCTGAGCGTGGCTGTTGATTTGTGTGCCGTTATGAGTCCTAGGGGTCTCAGTAGTCTGGCAGTCAGACTGGGACGCACTTCTAAATAATGATACTGGGAATCCTCTGAAAAGAATGACAAGCTCCCAGGGCACCCTTGTAAATAATGACACCCTACCCGGGGCACGCTTGTAAATAATGATATCCACCTCGGCGCACCATTGTAAATAATGACACCTTCCCCAAGAGCATCTTGCAAATACCAACACAATCCCGAGGCATCCTTACAATTAACGACACCATCCCTGGGGCACCTTGTAAATATCAACACACTCCCTGGGAACCCTCTGTGAATACTGACACATAACCTGGTTCCCCCTTCTACATACCGACACCCTTTCTGGGATCAGCCCTGTGAATACTGACACACTCCAGGGGACACCTTGAGAATACGGGCACTCTTTAAAATACCCATACACACTCCAGGAACACTCCAGTAAAGAATGAAATACTCCCAGGGAACCGCCCGTAAATGACGACACAGTCTCCAGTACTCGCTGTAAATACCGAAACACACCTGGGTCACCGTTGTAAATACCAAACCAATCCCCAGGACCAACCCAGTAAATAATGACACCCTGCCCAGCACACTTTTGAAAATAATGGCACAATTCCCTGGAACCTTCTTATAAATACCAACAAACGCGATGGGGCTAATCCTGAAATAATGATACACTCCACGGGACCCCCCTATAAATAAAGACATATCTCCAGGACCACCTTGTAAATATGGACACACTCCACAGGAGCCCGCTGTCAACACCGACACACTGCTTGGTAGCCCCCTGGCAATATTGACGCACTCCCCGGGGCCCACTCATGAATACTGACACAGTCGTCGGAAAATCATTGTAAATACTAATGCTCTCTCCAGAACACCCCTGTCAATATTTAACCCAATTCCAGGACAACCCCTGTAAACACCAACTCAATCCCAGGAGACCCTGGTAAATACAGACAAACTTTCTGGAAATTACTGTAAATACTGACAGCCTCCCAGAACACCCGGTAAACAGCAAAACACTTTCCAGATCCCCTGTAAACACTGGTTCAATCCCTGGGACCCCCTGTGAATACTGACACACTGCAAGGTATCCTCCCTGTCAATACTGACACACTCCATGGGACATCTTGCGAATGCCAGCACAATCCCCGGAACCACCATCTTGAACACCGAGACACTACCCAGGAAACAGCTATAAATAACGACGCACTTACTGAACCCACCACTGCAAACACTGGCACAAACCCGTGGACAGCCTCTGTCAACACGTTTGTCTAGTGACACTCTTCCCCCGGAAATACCAACACACTGTCGGCTACCCCTTGTAAATAACGACACACTCACTGGAAGTCCCTTGCTAATACCCATGTTTTTTTCAGGGCCCCAGCATTTTAACACACTGATGCAGTCCTCAGGAGCCCAAACCCCACCCAATAATAATGATGCACTCACCGGGACAGCCCTGTAAATACTGACAAACGCTTCAGGACTCCGCTGTCGATACCGACGTTCTGCCCATGACACCCCACTGGAAATACCAACAGACTACCGGGTTACCTCGCTGCAAATAACAACACATTCCCCAGAACCCCCTCTTTACTACCGGCATTAAGCCTGTGACCCCTGCTTTCAAAATACTGACAGACTCTACAGAAATCCACTCTGAAAATTTTAACAAATTCCCTGGGACACACCCATGCATACTGACACACTCCCTGGGAAACACTTATAAATATTGACACACTCGCTGGACCCACCCTGTAAATACTGATGAACGCCCTTGGAACCCACCTGTCAGTACCGATCTTCTGCTCATGACAGCCCCCTGAAAATACCAACACACTCCCGAAATTCCTCGCTATAAATAACAACACACTCCCCAGAACCCCTCAGGACCCCCATGTAAATACCAACACATTCCTCAGGTCCAGCCTATAAATACTGATACACACTCCATGGGACTGTTTATAAATACTGAAAAACTTCTCGAGACCACCACGTCAACACTGATACACACCTCAGAACAACCCTGTAAACACTGACAAACTCCTAGTGACCATTCTGTAAATACTATCACACTCCCTGGTACCTCACTGTAAATACCCGGGACCCAGCTGTCAATACTGAAACATGCCACGGTACCACACTGTATGTACCGAGACTTGCCCAGGACCCCATTGTAAATACGGATCCACTCCTCGGGACTCAACATACCAAACCTGACACACTCCCTTTCACGTCTCGTCAAAACACCAACACACTTCCCAGGACTCCCCTGTGAATACTGACACACTCCAGCGATCGCCTCCTTCTAAATGAAGACATCCTTCCCGGGAGCCTCCCGTAAATTTTGACAACATAATGATTCAAAGAATTAATGCAGAGTGAAAACTTCCGTTTAAATGTAAGCTTCAGAGAAACATATAATGAATTGTTAAAGCTCCTGAAGGTATATGAAGGGAGAAAGAAAAATCGATTATTGAAAACAAATCCCTTACAATGAGAAACAGGGGACGTTATAATGTGGGAGAAATATATGGCATACCAAACAAACATGTATATTGGTTCTGCCATTACAAATGATGACACAAATAACATTCCTAAATTACTGGGAAGAAAAATAAAGGAAGGGACTGAAGCAAATCAGCATTATCAGGAAGGTGTTGCTGTGGAAATTGATATGATTAAAGACAATAAATTCCACAAATTGCGAATCAAACAACCATGTACTTAAAGTCACCCTAATTGCAGGGAATGCCTTGTGTAACTAGAGTGTGGAGTATACGTAGAGCAAATTAATTTTCATATTTCAATATTCTATCGACTCTGAAAAATTATCTATGAATAGGAGGTCAGTTAATGTGACCTGACTATTTATAAAAGGAAGTAGTGAGAAAACATGGAATGACAGAGAAGTTAGCCTAACACTGGAAAACAGTAACTGAATTGGACAGAACCATCATAAATTTATGGAACTAAAATAGTAAAACAGATCTCGTCTTCTTGTATACAAATCATTTAACGTAAGCATACCAGAGCAGCAGCAATTGTGGAAGACAAGCTGTGTTTTAGCCTTTGTACTGAGAGGATTTGAACACAGGAGAAGGGATAACTTGCTGAAATTGTGCAGGGTCTTGTTGATACCACAACCGAGAATGTTGTGTGCAGTTTTGTAATCCTGTCATGACAAAGATGTTCTCCATACGGAGACTGCACAACAAAGCTTTACCAGACTGATTCATAGGGTGGAGAAAGTGAGGTCTGCAGATGCTGGAGATCAGAGCTGAAAATGTGTTGCTGGAAAAGCGCAGCAGGTCAGGCAGCATCCAGGGAACAGGAGAATCGACGTTTCGGGCATAAGCCCTTCTTCAGGAATCAATCCTGAAGAAGGGCTTATGCCCGAAACGTCGATTCTCTTGTTCCCTGGATGCTGCCTGACCTGCTGCGCTTTTCCAGCAACATATTTTCAGCTCTGATTCATAGGGTGGCAAGACTGACGTATTAGGAAAGAATGGATTCGTGAGGATGAAAATCAATCACGTTTAGAATGATGAAGTAGGATGTCACAGAAATGAACAAAATTCTAAAGGGTATGAACAAGGTAAATGCAGGAAGGATGCTGTCAATGACCAGGACGTCCATAACGTAGGGGGTGGAAAAGTGGGGTCACTTCTAAGAATTTGGGTTAGTTCATTTAAGACTGAGATGAGGATTTTATTTTTTAATCAAAGACTGGTGACTCAGTGGAATTTGCTGCCACATAAAGCAATTTAATCCAGAACTTAGAATGTTTACAAGATGAAAATGTCCATAATTGTGAGGGTACGAGCGATCAAAAGGTACAGATCTAGAGAGGTAGCAGGTTACTGTGCGAAATGACCAGCCAAGATCATATTGAATTATAGAGAAGGATCAAACATCACAACAAGCCACTCCTGTTCTGATTTTTAAAATTCCCATTCTGTTAAACGTGGGATATAAAAACCAATTGTCTTGAACTGACACAGATATCAGTAACACATTATCTAGATTACAAAAATCCTGTACAACCTTATCAAACAGCAATCGGTGAGCAATTTTAGCACAGAACTTCAGCAGTTCGAGGAGGTGTAAAATGATTTTTGATGTTCATACTCTGGCTGTTCTCTCTCTCAATTTCAATCCAGTTCACAAATTACTGAATGTTTTGACAAAAGCGAAATATTATGTATGAAATAAGTAAACGTCTTTAAGACGTTGCTGATACTGGGTGGAGGGAGTAGTAGGATAGTGTGGGGAAGAGGAACAGTGAGTAAAACAATGGGTCTTTTTTTGGTGTTGGGATTGGCAACGAATGACCCCAAATTCCAAATACCCCGCGACCCATTAGTCTGCTCAGGAGTCCTGTCCCTCCACTTCCTGCTCCATTTTTTCCGTCTCTTTCACATTTACAGCAAGTTAAGGGGTAGAGATATTCATGGGGTACACATAGCCATCCATCTCAGTCACTAATACGCACATTATGCGTCTCCAAAAACCATTAAATAATCATGCACCACAGCATTGATTTAAAACAATATCATTTATTTACAGCTCTATTCACACTAAAGATAGATAAACAAACAGTGACCTGATAAATTTAAAAAAACTGAGGCAGGAATAGCGGGCCTGTTTCTGGGAAGAAGCTCAGCGTCTCTGTGGCTTAAATCGCGGCTCAGATACAGTATGTTTGGTTCCAGAATCGTACAATGATCAAAAATGAAACCTCTAACTGGGATTTAGCACCTGGCGCTTCCCTCCCCTTTAGTCCTCACTCCCCGACTGTCGATTGGAGACAACAATATTTCGGTCCAATGATCACTCGCCGCGAGCATGCTCACTGTTCAGGTTAACACTCCGCGTGTTGCTGTTGACGTATAATGGCCAACTGCGAAGAAGAGGCAGCCCGACAGGACCAAGCTGGAGGCACTGGTCCTCCAACCAATCAGAGAAACTCTTGGGCACGCTGGGAACCCTGATAAATCAGAGAATGCTGTTGGGCTAAATTAAGCTAAGCAGAACTTCCACACCTCAACTCTCAACCAAACTTCGCTTGAACGATTCTTCCAGTTCAAAAGACAATTGTTAATGATGACTCTGTTTCCTTTCCGGCAGGCGATAATGAGAACTTCAGATGCTGGAGATCAGATTCAGCATCGGAGTGGTGCTCAAAACACATAGCAAGTCACGCAGCATCCGAGGAGCATGAAAGTTGAATTTCAGGCAGGCAGCCTTTATCAGTAACTTATCACGCAGCCAATTTATGATCAATATTGCTTCTTTACCTTATATTCCTTCATCCCCAGGTTTCATGGACAGCGGCCTCACGGAACCTTTGCTATTTTTCCCCCAATCTAGATTTATCTGATCGTTTTGGATTATCATCATCAAGACGTCTGCCTACCTCATCAAAAACATCGGCAGACAGTTCACCACAATCTTCTATGAAAAATTCTATTTTAGCTCTCCTGACAGAAACACATATTTCTTCACGAGGTACCTCATTTTGACTGGTAGCTTGAAACGGTTGTCCTTTCAGTACCGAATTAATTGACAAAACGTTTCTCATGGCAAACTAAAAAGCGTGCATTCCTTTTAAAGACGAGGAAACGTGTCTGAATGAGTTGTGACTTGGGCATTAGTTATCATGAATACAAAGTAAAGACAATCAGGTTGTGATGGCGTTGACCTCGATCACACTTTCAGAAGCTGCCAGACAAGTTGAATATTTTCTGTATTTTTCATATATATCTGATCGCCAGTATTTTGCTTCTGCACTTGTTCTTGGGAAGAAAGGAATGAAAAGTTGTGGGTTGAAAGAAAGAGCAGTAGACTCCTCCTCTGCTTTTGTAGTTTTGTGAAAACTCTATCTGGCTTTAATATTGGATTTTAATGATAATCTAAGAGTTTGCATGTTGCTCTTTCTGACCAAATATGGAATTAAAAAATCAGATCAATTTTTATCAATTTCACCATTTATGTGCGTATGTTCAGGTTCATAATTTAACTTTAAGGCGAAGGCACCATTTCATATTGGTAACTATAAATGCTAACGCTTTGCAGGCCATGGCTGTGAGAGCACGGAAATTCAATGACAAGACTTCCAGGGACAGTCTCTGTTTCTTTCACCCTGGACACTGTCTGATTCGGTATTATATTCTCTCATCCTTCTGCACATGATGCCTTCAGTTCTGTCTTGGTTTTGTTACGACTGGTTTATAATACACAGGCTATCCAATCATCTGTTATGTTGCAGTTTCTAATGAATGAGAATCCTTCTCTCAGAGCACACTGCCTCCGTCGCTCAATGCTGTGATAGGGGAGGAACACAGACACGGGAATGGCAGAATGTTTCCTTTCTTTGCTGTAACCAGACTCTGGTGTTAAAATATAAAATGAGACAAAATAAGCCAATTGGGTGAAATCCTTCCTTCTGGTTGATCTCTCCTGAGCCCTCAGTCACTCCGCATGAACGTGTCTGTGTGTTTCCCTCTGTGTTGGAAATGGGGTTCAGCTCACCGAGGGGATATGAACACATGTTGCCCATCTTAACCTTCAGTCACATTCATTGTAAAACGTGATTGGATAATAGCATTTGACGAGTGCTTGAAAAATCTGAGAACACAAGGGGACAGACCAAGTGCTGAAAACTTGGTTGATGGGCCTCTTTCCGTTTAGTAAACTGTCGATGACTTGTTCAAACTTATGTCCTGATAAATAAAACACCATACGCTTTGACATTAAGCAGCTGTCCAACAACTCATGAGGCAGCACTGGTGGTGTAATGGTGGTGTAAGAGTCGGTGTTTTCTTCACTGCAGCCAAAGTTGGGTGCCTGGTCAGGGAATCAGGTTTTATTGTTCCTGACAGTGACAACAGCGAGAGGGGAGCAGCACTGATGGGGATCCTTTCAATGTCTCAGATCGGTTCATGCCTCGAGAACATCAGAGTTATTGCCCCTGCTCCTTCCAGAAGTGGAATGCACCTTGACAGTCTCTGCTCAGTCGGTCAGGTCACCCTTCATTCTCCTCCAACAGAGTTTCTAAAGATTCACAGATTTGAAACGGGGCTCTGTTTAATTGTTTCCTTTTCACTCCCAGGGATTGCAGAGATTGGGTTGGGTTGAAATTGATAATGTGCAAAAGAGCAGCGTGCGAGGCTATTCTATCTTTCCCTCTTCTGACAGCGCCTTTAGGTTGACTCTTTTGTTCTCGGTTACATTCATCGATCGGAGACATTAATCGGTATATTAAGAATTGCCACAATTAATTCCAAACACAATGACATTCTTTCAAATGTTCTGACTACACAGTACTCAGAAACTGCACAGTTTAGAGAGATATTGAGGAAAATCAAGATTAAGAAGATAAACCATTCACTTTGCAAGATGCTTCTAATGAAGATGTCAATTCTTTTGAATGATTCGGTGGAATTGTGTTCATCATGTTAGTACTTTCTATTATCAAACCGGGCGGCTGTTTAAAAGCGATTCTGTTAAACAAAGAATTGCGGTATAATCGATTGAAACATTGCCAAAAGTAAGTCTTGGCAGCCGACAATACTTATAAGTGGACAATAGACTGAAGTTGGGCATAGCTTCATATCAATAGTTCAGACATCCCAGCATTTCAAACATTCTTGTACATAAGAAAGTGGTGCATTGTTGTTGAGGAAAAATTCTTCTTCCTGCAGATAAGGAACTCAAAGCACATCTCGACTTTGGGACAATGAGTTTGCAAGTGTAATAAAATGCGGCAGTGTTCTTGTGAAATTGAAGAGTCGAATGAACAACCCCCAGATTTCCAAACAAGCAAATCATGAAGCCACTGATTCAAGTGTGCTTGCTGCAGGTCTGTGAGGATATCAGGGACAGGAGAAACAATTGTAACCGTCTCAGGGTGAACAACTAGTAAATATAATCAACTTCACCACTAACTGCAATAGTTCCCACATTGTGAAGCGGACAATTTCGCAAAGAAAACACACTTGTTCTCATAAAGCTTTCATTCACCCTATGGCTGCACAGCCATTCAATGGGACTACCGCTGATCTTAAAAGTTCTAAGTCTACTTTCGTGCTTTTCCGCGATATCTCGAAGTTAAGTTGAGCTGAATTAAAATGTCGAGTATTCTCATTAATGTGGGAGTTTCACGGCCGTACCACTCAGTTTCTCTAAATGGTAATTAAATACATGTGATCGTTGTCAGCAGTGATTACTTCCACATGTGAGGTACCGGCTGAAGGAAATGATGTTAAACTACATGACTATTGAAACATGCATTTCTACAATATCCCAGGCTATCCTCTCAGCCTTTGATATTCTATGGAAAACAGTTCATCTCAGTCTTCATTCATATCCAATGATGGAAACTCCACAGCCTCTAGAAATATCGAAGTTGAAGTTTCAGCCCATTCGGAGTTCCAACATCTCTGTCGAGACTTCGCTAAGTGGTCTTCCTATGTTTGTGTTGTTGTTTCTGACATATCCTCTGCCAATGTAAGTGTTTTTCTTTAAGTGCGTCAGTTTGTGTGATGCCGCGTTAGTATTCAGTGGTCAATACCGTGGTTTATGGCCGCATCAGTACGTTTAGAATTCGAGTTATGGTATGAAATATTTCCCCCCTTTTACTCTCTGTGACATGTACTAAATCAGAATAGCATGGAATCAGTTGTTTTCACATGAGAATATTATCCAAGGTGATGATTTTCTTTCTTCAGAACCTGCTCTCTCACATCTCGGCCTGTTATATATATAAGGAAGCTAAACCAACCATTGTCGGATATTTTTGTCTTTCTCCCTCTCTGACTGACCCTCCTCTCAATATCCTCTTCATGTTCCCTCAGGCACTGCGCAATCTAACATTTAGTTTCACATTGACCCCATTCAATCTGTGGTGCTGCAGTCATTGTTGCTGGGTGCACATGCTCCATTCTCAGCTTTGGCAACTTCAACTAATCGATCCTGTTAGATGACGTGGTTGTTCGTACAAAGCTCACGTAGCAACTCTAACTAGCATGAACCAGAGATTCTTGGAGCATGAGTATTAGGAGACGAGAAGATTTAGGTGAATTGGCCATGCTAAATTTCGCATCCTGTTCAGGCATGTGTAAGTTGGGCGCATTAGTTAGTGGTAAATATACAATAAAAGGACAGGAGAAAAGGTCTAGTTGAGTTACTCTTCGGAGGGTCAGTGTGGACTTGTTGAACTAAACCGCCTGTTTCCACACTGTACAAGTTCCATGATTCTATGAAAAGGACACAAGATATTATTGAGCAAAAGAGAGTTAGCTGGAAAAGTGTATGTGACTTTCTGATCATTCATTTGATTTGTTCATTCGGCTCGAGCTGGACTATTGTGTGCAGTCTGCAAATCACTTTACAAAGGAGATGTGATAGCTTTAGAGACGTTTCAGAAGAGATTTATCAGGATATTGTCTGGGCTGAGGAGTTTAAGTTATAAAGAGAGTTTGGGCTGTTTTTTTTTCTTATAGCAGAAGAATTGAAAGGAGACAAGATTGAGATGATTAAAGTAACGACGGATATGGAAAGGTTAAAGTTAAAGAAACAATTCCCCTTGATGACGTGGTCAATCACGAGGGATGCAGAGATTTAAGAGACAGAAAGATTTGAGTATGTGTCTGTGAAAAAAAAAAAATCCATTTCAGCCGTCGCGTGTTTGGAATCTTGAACTTGCATTAAGGGTCAGAATCCCTCATCACTTGAAGAACTATTCAGGTGTGAATTTCTGAAGCCATCACATGGCTATGGTGTCAGTGGTTTTAACGGGATTAGGATAGTGAAATAGTTGTTATTGCCCAGTCCCGACATAGAAGCTGAGGGGGCTTCCTTTCACACAGTCGCCCTTGGTAGTAAGTCTGCCTGTCACCGCGCAAATCCGAGGTTCAGTTACCCATCGAGAAAAGTGCTTGCCTTTTCAGGTAACTCTGTGGTTAAAACTGATGTCTCTCGGCGCCAGGAAACGAGTATTTATTTTAACCTGGAGTGATTGATAATGTGGAGTTTGCACGATATTCCACATGGGTTTCCTTTGGCTGCTGAGATTACTTCAAAGTACCCAGTGATGAGCACGTCAGGTAGATGGTAAATAAAACGCTAAAGAGATGAAAGTACTGTAAATCAGAGACAAAAATAGGAATTAAAGCATCAGGGAATTCGGAGATAACATTTCGACTCGAGTGAACCTTCCTTAGAACAGTTATTGATTGAAGCATTAACTCTGATTTGTCTCCACTGATGCTGTCAGATCGACTGAGAATTTCTAGTAAATTCTATTTTTGTAGTTGCTTGGTAAGTGCGGGGTTGGAAAGAAAGGGTCGCGGAGTGTGAAGCTCTTAGGATTTGTGGGAGATTCGAAATGTAGTTTCTGCATGTGGTGGGTGGGGTGTTGCGGTGGTGGGACATTATACAAACGGTCGCGGAATTCTTGTAGCATGCAGCATGTAGCATACTTAAGGCTGAGACTTTAAATAATATAGAGGGTCTTTTAAAGAAAATAGTTTTAAGCTAGGAAATAACTTTAAAGTGTTGTAGTTGACCACAAAAAGAAGCAGCAGGGACATTTCACACTAACGGTTATAGTATGATAAGAGACACTGGAGAAAAGAACAAGCTGAAACAAAAAAGGAACAAAGAATGCAAACATATAAGGACAGCAGGATGGCCAGATGATAAAATAACGAGAGAGAGAGAAAAAAAAAACAAGTGAGCTAATCGGCTTATGATAGGATGGGGAAAGGGAGGCGGGATTCCACAACTTGTAAACTGAATAAGAAAGCTAACATGCTCTGTTTTCGCGCCCATTTCTGTTTGATTGCAGAAGCGTCCGGTAGTTGCAAGGCTGTAATAAATTGTTCTTGTTTCCAAGGCTTTGTCTCAGGCTGATTTATGAGTGAGTTCTGTTTCTCACAATTGAGGGCCTCGTTCCAGGATCCAAAACTTCGACCGCTCGACACTCTTGGGACGACGGGGGAGGTGTACCTCGTCGATTTCAGTGATCTCCGACTCCCTTGCTTCTCGTTCGCGTTTCGGGCGAGTACGATCCGGACTTAGAGAAGCTGAAAATAACGCGGCAGATGCGGCGGGTTCAGTCGGGCAACTCTTGTG
>NC_057717.1:32098261-32103534 GCF_004010195.1 Chiloscyllium plagiosum
CAGCAGGGGCATTTCACAATAAAGCTTATTGTATGATAAGAGAAACTGGATAAAAGAACAAGCTGAAACAAAAAAGGAACAAAGAATGCAAACATATAAGGACAGCAGGATGGCCAGATGATAAAATAACGAGAGAGAGAGAAAAAAAAACAACAAGTGAGCTAATCGGCTTACGATAGGATGGGAAAAGGGAGGCTTGATTCCACAACTTGTAAACTGAATAAGAAAGCTAGCATGCTCTGTTTTCGCGCCCATTTCTGCTTGATTGCAGAAGCGTCCGGTACTTGCAAGGCTGTAATAAATTGTTCTTGTTTCCAAGGCTTTGTCTCAGGCTGATTTATGAGTGAGTTCTGTTTCTCACAATTGGGGGCCTCGTTCCAGGATCCAAAACTTCGACCGCTCGACACACTTGGGAGGATGGGGGAGGTGCACCTCGTAGATTTCAGTGATCTCCGACTCCCTTGCTTTTCGTTCGCGTTTCGGGCGAGTACGATCCGGACTTAGAGAAGCTGAAAACAACGCGGCAGATGCGGCGGGTTCAGTCGGGCAACTCTTGTGTACATGACCCGGGTAGTGAAAGTTCTTAAAGGGTATATCCGGGCGACCGAGGACAGCGGTATTTGCTGCAGGAATTGCCGCGTGACGGGGCGCACCGAAACGCCCAGGTAACTCTGTGCACGGACCATGGTAAGAAAAGAGACCTTAAAGTATGGCCTTGGTGTTTGGGAAGTACGAAAGTACGGGGAATTGGCAAAATATAAAATAAAGCATATGTCAATGGAAAACAACCTGTGTCAGAAGGGCTAGTAGCTGAAGGGCTACTGAGGGTGCACTTCGTAACTAACTTATGGCCAGATGTCCAGAAAATATTCAAAAGCTCGAGGAGTTGTTGCGGGAAGCTCAAACTGTCTGTGAGACACGGTGTCTGTATGTGTGTGTGTGAGAGAGAGAGAGAGAAAGAGCTGTACAGCTAATAGAAAGTTTAGCCCTTGTGATTCGGTTTGAATGCACATTTGTTTGTTGGTGATTGAATGCTTGTGCTTTGTTCCTTGGAGTTTGAGATCCGGGACTGTTTTGAATATGATTTCTACTATGGAAATTTTAATATGATTTCTTTTAAGGTTAAGGAAATTAAATATTATGAAATAAAATGTAAACTCCTGTTATTTTTACAGGTTATGACTGCCTTGCTATCAGTTTCTAACTAATCACTTTTATCCTTGTGTAAAAGTGATTTATAGAGAACAGTTGAAGTTTAAAAAAAGCATATAATTGGTCAGATTAATCGGACGAGTAAGGTGTCTAGTCAGGATCCTGAAGGGGGTGTGGAAGAAAGTGACACCGGACCTCGTTAAGATTAATTAAATTAGCAACAATGCGAGGCACGGGGAGTTGCCTGTGTAATGATCGATTTGTAAGTAACGTTAAAGGGGTTATATCCCGCTCGACAGTTCTTTGGGGAGAATGTTGAGTAATTGGGAACACAACTTCCGGACGCGGGAGAAAGATAAGGCTACAATGATAAACTATTGTTGTTTCATTTGGACTAGAGAAAGTATTAAGGCACCTGGTATTTTTTGGCCCAAATATGGGTCCGATTAGGATTGGCTGTGTCAAGATCTTAACATATATGTCAATTGAAAAGAACCGTACAGTCAAAAAAGGTCCGATTATTCGGCTTTTTGGATAGGGAACGCGGGAGTAAAATTATGTCCCATGAATATGGAGGAATCAGGGAAAGTACAGAAAAAGAATGAACAAGGGAAGCCACAATGGGATCCCTTAACGTGTTTGCCGCCCCCCTATACTACACCCCGGAACGAGCCGACAGCTCCTGAAGTAGAACCGAGTCCAGACACAGAAAGGGGAACGGACTCTGAAATAAAAGACACAAGCCCGAGGGGGCACAGAATCACTCGATCCACCACACGTAAAGGAGGGGCAGAGATAATGCAAAATGCACAATTATGACCCTTAAGAGAGGTTCCGATTGGGGAATGCACAATCAGATATGTAAACGCTCATTTAAACAGCAGCAAAGTTAGGGTCTTTCAAAAGGAACTGAAAAGTTTAACAGAGGATCAGGTTGGACTAGCCGGACAATTAGATCAATTCCTAGGGCCTAATTTATATGCCTGGGGAGGACTGATGGCAATTTTAGGAACGTTATTTTCACGGGAAGAACGAGGCATGTTTAGGAAAGCGGCTTTACAGGAATGGGAAAAGAAGCACCCAATTGGGGAAGAAGGGGCTCCAGCAGAACAGAAATTCCCAAATGTTGACCCTCTTTAGGAAAATAATGACAGAGAAGATAGGGAGTCAATGCGGGATCTACGAGAAATGGTAATATTATGAATTGAAGACGCGGCACCTAGATCACAAAACTTTGTTAATGCCTTTGAAGTACGACAAGAGACGGATGAAACCACTTCTGCATTTCTTAAAAGGCTTAAGGAGGGCACAAGGAAGTATTCGGGAATGGATCCCGATAATCCTGTAGCACAGGTACTTTTAAAGGTCCAGTTTGGAACTAAATCATGGCCGGACATACCAAAGAAATTACATATATTAGATGGATGGAGTGAAAGAAACAGATGGAAGAAGTGTTATGTGAGGCACAGAAAGTTTATGTCAAAAGGGGAGATGAGAAGCAGAAAAAGAATGCCAAAATGATGGTGGAGGCAGTAGAAGAAATAACAAAAAGGAGACTGTGATCAAGGGATAATAGGAAGGATAGGGGAGGACATGAAAGACAAAGGTCGGACATCTGGGGAAGGAGGCAACAGGCAGTGTGTTATCATTGCGGGAAAGTGGGACATTTTAAACGGGAATGCCCGGAATTAGCACGAGAAATGGAAGCCGTTTCCGGAATGACCTTAGATGAAGATTAGGGGAGTCAGGGTTTCCATCCTCCTGAGACCCACTGGGAACCCTTGATAAATTTAATGGTGGAACCTGAGGGGAGGAGGCAGTATTTTTGGTGGACACGGGAGCGGACGATCATCCATAAGTTTTAGACGTACCGGTATTAAACTGACTAACAAGCATCTCAGGATTTCTGGAGTATAAGGCCAGGAGTTCTTGGTGTCTATTTTTGAACCAATCCTAACTAGAAGAAATGATGAGGAAGTGATAGGACAATTACTATATATTCCTGACATTGGAAGTAATCTATTAGGTAGGGATTTGATTATATTGCTGGGCTTAAAGGTTGGGGTGGAGGATATTGGAGGAGTAACTGTAACGACGGCTAAGACATCCCAAGGAAGATGGGTCCTCCCAGATGGAAGGAAGTTATTAAGTAAACCAGTCATGAGAAACATCCTAACCACCTTGCATCAAGGCAGCCATTAGTGCCCACAAGCTATGTGTGACATAGTGTTAAGGAAGTACGGATGTAAAGGGATATGCGCAGGATGCCCGACTTGCCAAAAGATTAATAAGAAAGTAACGGGGAGGGGGGGAGGGCAAGAGGTGGAAGTTACCCTAGGGTAAGACCTTTTCAAAGAATACAGGTGGATTACACAGAATTACCCCCAGTAGGGAAACAAAAGTACTTATTTGTTCTAATGGATCACCTAACTGGGTGGGTGGAGGCATTTCCAATGTCCTCGGCTACCTCGAAGGGAGTAGTGAAAACTCTTTTAGAACATATGATTCCTCGATATGGAGTGGAGGAATGTATAGATTCAGACGAAGGTAGCCATTTTACCTCTGAGATCCGACAGGGATTAATGGTGGGATTAGAAATCTCTTAGGAATTCCACACTCCTTGGCACCTGCCTTCCTCTGGACTCATGAAACGAATGAATCAAAACTTAAAGAAGCAATTGTCTAAGCTCGTTCTAGAGACTCGTTTACCATGGGCAAAATGGTAAAAACCATGTCTGCAGATGCTGGAAACCAGATTCTGGATTCGTGGTGCTGGAAGAGCACAGCAGTTCAGGCAGCATCAAAGGAGTAGAGAAATCGACGTTTCGGGAAAAACACCCTTCATCCTGACGTCGATGTCGCTGCTTCTTGGATGCTGCCTAAACTGCTGTGCTCTTCCAGCACCACGAATCCAGAACCATGGACAAAACATTTACCGATCGCGTTGCTACGCATTAGGACTGCGCCGAGGCGTGATATCGGCCTCTCTCCTTATGGGATGATGTTTGGATTACTTTTCTTGGGTGGAAGAAGGGAATTACCAACTGTAGAGTTCAATGATAAGTTTTTAAAGTACTATATTGTGGCTCTCGGCTCTTCTTTGTCTTTCCTTAGGAAGAAGGGTCTTTTGACCCAGACACATCCACTTGAGTTCGCCGTACATCGAATACAACCGGGTGATTGAGTCCTGATCAAAACCTGGAATGATACCAAACTGCACACAAGCTGTGCGAAACCGTTCCTAAACCCCCTGACTACTGAAACAGCCGTCCGAACTTCTGAAAAAGGGTGGAGTCATGACCCTCGTGTTCAGTGCCCCGTGGACGCTCCTTCCCTTCGACAGAGTGGCAAGCTCATAGACGACTCTCTGAAAGTCAAGCTGAGCAAAAAGAATGGACTGAGTTAAGAAACTATTAAGTATTAGTTAAAAAGAACTGTCGCCCAAAACAATTGTAAGTGTTGCATGGACTCACTCCTCCCTGGCATACAAAGGATAAGGGAATAGACAGATAGGATTGTGAGCTGAAATGAGTGGTCAGCTTTATATTGTCACGATAATATTGGCGCTAGCTGCCAAAGGGGGTGGGAAAAGTCATTTTACCACTTTATGTCAGAATTATGCTAAACCAAAGGGGCATACCAACTGTTGGGTATATGTGGAGATCCCAAACCATGGTGAATCTGGAATTACTCTCACAGTAGTACCACTTATAAAGAAGAAGAAGTGTACGATGCACAGCAATTTGACTCGGTCTCAAACAATACAAAATGGAGATCTGACAGGTGGAATTAAAACTTTGCAGGATGGTTCCATCGACCAGCCCCAAAAACTCTGGGTACTATCGATGGCCTGAGAGTTTCGCCCCCGAAAGGAGCAGTAATAACCACTTCTTCTTGTAATCAGAATGATGTCGCACCCTTCCAATTAGGAAAATGATCTTGTGTCTACACCAGCCAAGCCACTGCCACAACCACTCCCCAATAGTTGAATGGGACATAGTGGGTGGGTTGCTTAAAGGCCTACACATTTATCCCCGGCGAGAAGTACGTTTGGAGTGGCGGATGTAACGGGAATGGCTGCTGGGACCATCCAGTTCAGACACTACCTCAAAACCAGAAAG
>NC_057717.1:32103642-32109756 GCF_004010195.1 Chiloscyllium plagiosum
CTCTAGATTATATTCTGGCTGAAAAAGGTGGTACCTATGCACTAATTGGGGAAGGTGGATAGTCAATCTGGCTATCTATGGATTGTTGATATTAGTGGGTCTGGTGGTAGGGTTCAATGTCCTAAAATGGGTCATGAGCCGACAGATGACATCCCTTGGGGAAGGAACCCAAATAAATAAACAGAAGCTTTTACAATCAGCAGGTGATATGCAACAAAGTGAAAGTCAAAGAATGCTTCTAGAGTTCGAGGGACGAACAACAAAAATGTAAAACGTAAGAGTGTGAACCTCATCGCCAAAAGGCGTAAGAGGGCAGAACAGAAGAAAACGGATTAAAGGAGACCTAATAAGTGAAGAAACAACAGTTCTTTAAAAAACAAAAAGGGGAAATTGTGGGAGATTAGAAATGTCGTTTCTGCACGTGGTGGGAGGTGTTGTGGGGGTGGGACATTATAGAAACGGTCGCGGAATTCTTGTAGCATGTAGCATACTTAAGGCTTAGACTTTAATGAATATAGAAGGTCTATTAAAGAAAGTAGTTTTAAGCTGGGAAATAACTTTAAAGTGTTGTAGTTGACCACAAAAAGAAGCAGCAGGGGCATTTCACAATAAAGCAATAAAGCAAATATGATAAGAGAAACTGGATAAAAGAACAAGCTGTAACAAACAAGGAACAAAAAATGCAAACATACATGGACAGCAGGATGGCCAGATAATAAAATAACTAGCGAGAAAAAAACAAAGTGATCTAATCGTCTTATGATGGGATAGGAAAAGGGAGGTGTGATTCCGCAACTTGTAAACTGAATAAGAAAACTAACATGTTTTGTTTTTGCGCGCATTTCTATTTGATTTCAGAAGTGTCCGGTACTTGCAAGGCTGTAAGAAATTGTCCTTGTTTCCAAGGGTTTTTCTCAGGCTGATTTATGAGTGAGTTCTGTTTCTCACAGATTAAATGTGCAGATTCAATGGGCCGAACGGTCTTTGTCTGCAGTGAAGGCATTCTATCAGTTCTTTCCCTCCGAGGTTTTGTCGTTTGTATATTTTTTCTTCATTTTTAACACCCATCCGACAATGTGACTTGCAGATCTTCACACAAGATTCCGGCTTTAGCCAAATGAACAAATTAAACAAGTTTAGGAATTGTAAATTGCTTATTTCATTCCCAAACGGGGGTTACTTAAACATCTGCTTACATGATCAATATGATATGTTTCAGGAAGGACAGTGCTGTATGAATCAGGGTGGAGAAGGAACGCAGCTCCCGGAGAGACACAGTGTCAGTGAAAGTGAAAACACGTTTGTTCTGGAAAACGTACCCTGTGCCCGTGTTGGAATGCAAACCATTTGATAGATATGTTCCAAATTGAAATGCTTACTGGAAGCAGGAAGCAGTGGAAGGTATACATTCTGTTCAACTTTCACCAATATCCAATCACACTGAACTCCACACCTTGCCACCACAATGCAGGACATTTTCTCTCGTGAGCCACTGGTCCAGAATTCCTTGCAACCAAGCAACTGTCCATACAGTACCATTCCATAAAATCACAGAAGGTGTGCCTTGACCACCTGATAGGGCTCCATCTGGAGTATTGCATGTAATTCTAGTAACTGAATTTTGGAAAGATGTGAACGTTTTGGAAAGGGTTCAAAGGAGATTTACTGGGATGTTGACTGGTGTGGATCGAAGGTCTTACGAGCAAAGTCTGAGGAGCCTGAGGTTGTTTTCGTAGGAGAGAAGAAGGTTGATAGGTGAGTCAATCGAAACTTATATGATTATCAAAAGATTAGATAGAGTGGACAGTGAGAACCTTTTTCCTCAGACGGTGAAGGCCAACACGAAGAGGCATAGCATTAAATTGAATGGCGATTGATTTAGGACAGTACGGGCGTGGATTAGCCTGCCTGCACCAGTCGTAGACTCGCTGAGTATATGGGCATTTCAATGTGCGTTGGACATACATATGGATAATAATGTAACAGTGAAGGTTAGATGGGCATCACATTTTTATTCACAGGTCAGTGAAAGATCGAAGGCCGAAGGGCCTGCACTGCACTGTAATTTTCTAGCTTCTAAGCAATAAGACCTGCTGGGTTACGATATCTCTCCTCACTGTGTAACTTTCCAGAGACACCTTTCAGTGCTTTGTCTGCACTTCATTCAGTCCAGGCAACTGTACTTCCTCCTCAGAATGTTATCTCTCCACATTGGGGAGTGAAAAACAGATTCAGTGACAAAGCTGAGATCGCCTACGTTCTGTATGGAATAAACAAAGGTTATCCTGATCTTCCAGTCTCCTGTCACTTGAATGTTGCACTGTGTTCCAAAGGCACGATTTAAGACCCCGGTCTGCTGCAGTGATACTTGAAGGCACAGCTCAAGCTGAAAGTATCGCACCTCATTTTCTACTGACAGACTATGCAGTCTTCAGGACCCAGCAGCGAGTTCAATCATTTCAGAACCCGTCCGCCTTCTTCCAGATTCTTTCCCCACCCACACGTCCCATTAGTTCCAAAGACGGATCATTGGACTCGAAACATTAAATCTCCTTTCTCTCTACAGATTTCCAATAGCGAATGATTTTGTTCATACGTTTTGGCTTTTCTTCAGAGAGTATTTTTCCTCTGTAGGCTGCAGGAAGCGTCTAATTGCAGGAGATGGTGTTCATGGGAGATGATAAGAATGACAGTGGCTGTACCATTCCCGTTGTGAAGGTAGACAAGCCAAGCTGGCGCTGATTATGTAAGTGCAGAGAAGGCTGTGTGAGAAACTGATAAACATGCACATATTATGAAGAGGACAGATATGTGTAACAGAAATGAGCTTCTTTTTGGGAAGTAATAATAACCAGTGGCACAGATAAAAAGCAAGAGACAAGGGCTTAAGAGGAGATTTAGGTTAAATGTTTTCACCCAGAGAGTGTTGTTTATCTGGAATTCACTATATGAAAATATGGTAAAGCTAAGTGTCAGCAGAACATTTCAGCAGTATATAGCCAAACATTTGAATACCCAGAGCACACTTGGATAAGCAACAAGTACTTGAAATTGGGACGAAGGCAGGCATACGTGAATTGGGAGTCCCGAGTCAAAGGTAGCCCTGTGTGCTGAGGCGCATCGGCCCGTGCGGCTATGTGGCGCAATGGTAAGCGCGTTGGCGTTTTATGTGGTTATTGAAGCTTTTGTAAAAAGATCGTGCGTTCTAATTCCACCAGAGTCGAGTTTGGTTTGAAACGTGATCAGAGCAGAATGGGCTGCTCCTCTGCAAAACCGGTAGTATGCGTGCAGAATCCCAACTGTCTTGAAACGGGAAAAATTTACTTTTCACAAATGAACAATTTCGATGTCTGTTGAAGGTAGAGCTCGATAAATATCTGTAAGCCAATAGGCAACACGATGATGTTGATAGGCTGAAAAAAGACATTAATATGCTGGCTCAGCCACGATGATTTTGAATGGCCGGGCCGGGGGGCGTGGCCACCTCATGTTCCTTCCTGTCTGTGCTGTTTCTGGCACAGATTTTTAAACACTAACATAATGAGGACAGTGTGAATCTACATCATCAGTGGCACGGTGGCTCAGTGATTAGTACTGGTGCCCCACAGCAATAGTGCTCCAGATTCGATTCCAAACTTGGGTACTGTCTGGGTGGAGTTTGCATGTTCTCCCCGTGTCTGCGTGGGTTTGGTCTGGGTACTCCGGTTTCCTCCCGAAATCCAAAAATGAGCAGGCCATGTTAATTTGTCATGCAAAATTGCCCGCAGTGTTAGATGCATCAGTCAAAGGGAAATGGGTCTGGGCAGGTTACTCTTCGGAGGTGCGGACTGGTTGGGCCGAAGAGCCTGTTTTCGCACTGTAGGGAAATTAATCTAATCTAAACTGAAATTCAATTTGTCCCTGCATAACTTTGCTCCATCTCTACTATTTATACAAACCATGCCACGTGCCATTGGATGTAATTATGCTGAAGATTGTTGACGTTGTGTGCAATGTGGGTCACTGTGTCGTATGAACTGTCCAAAGGAAGTTGGAGAAGTGTCAGTGAATCGAATTCTGTGACGAGTTGGAACTGATGGAAGGAGAATCCCATGACAGTGGCGATGTAAAATTGTCCATGATCAACGCAGGAAGGCACGGTAAACTTATATTCAGTAACATCTGTTTTTCACCACAGTTTTCTTTCACTATTTCCTGACCCTGATGCGACATGATCGATGATCCATTCTCATTACAACCACCTCTAAGCTGATTTTCATTTCAGATCCACAGCAAAAAATTGAGTAATTGGATTCATGGCCTCAGTGGCAAGATCAGGAGCCGTTGGTCGTCCTGTGGTGCCAGCTCCAGTGAGAAAATTGATCAGGTTGCCGTGCTTCTATGACAGATTAGAAGTGTGTGAGCTGCCGAAATTGCGAGATTGATCCTCGTCAGGGCTCATTTCACTGATAGGGACCAGGGATGATTGCAACATCAGGCTGAAGAACAGTTCGAGGACCGAATATTACTGTGCAATAAAGTCTTTTTGGCCCTTGATGTTGCAAACAACCTGCGATATTAATCAGAAGTCCAGCTTAACGACATTTCATCATTTTACCTCAAAAGACTATCCCCTGAACATTTAAAAGCCCTGAAAGTTGATGAGTCTACGACTGTTGAATGAAAGGCGTTCTCCACCTTTCCTACTCACTGAGAAAAGAACCTACCTCGGCATCTATCAGTCTCAAATTTAAACTGTGTGCCCTTCTGCCAACCATTACCATTTGAAGAATAAAGTCCTTCACTGTCCACCTTAACCAAAGCTCTGATCATCTTGTATGTCTATATTAAATCACTTCCCAAACTTCTTATCTGTCTCATAAACAACCTCAAGTCCCTCAGGCTTTCCTCGTAAGACGTTACCTCCATACAAGACAGCATCGTAGTAAATCTCCTTTGCACCCTTTCAAATGCTTGCACATCCGTCCTAAGATGTGGCGACCGGAACTGTACGCAACTTCACAAGTGCAGCCACGCCAGAAAATCTTTGGAGTGCAACTTGACCTCATGGCTGTGAAACTCAATCCCTCCCCCAATAAATCTAACATAACGTGCTCCTTCCCAACAAACCTATCAACAAGGGTGGTAACTTTCAGAGTTTTATGCACATTAGCACCAAAATCTCTCTGCTCACCTAAACTTCCAAGAATATGACATTTAGCCCAGAATCTTTTCTTCGTGTTGTTCCTTCCAAAGTGAATGCCTACACATGTTCCCTTATTAATCTCTATTTCCGACCTCTGAGCTCAGCTCTGCAAATTGTACATGTCCCACTGCAACCTGCAGCAGCATTTGACACAGTTGACAACTCCATGGAGCTTCAAGCCACTGGCTAATTTACTGACCCATCATCCCATGCCCTAATCCAGGTTATTTATACAAATGTCAACTGCAGTGGATCTACAAAAAATCTTCTGGTATACCATTAGTCTCTGAACTCCAGTACGAAGGTTTCCAATCAACTTACCACTCTGTCTTCTTTCAGGTCGCCATTTTTTGATCCAAACAGCTAAATAACTATCAATCCTATGCCTGCATAATTTATGCAATAGCCTACCGTGGAGAATATTATGAATGCCTTCGTGAAAACCATATCCACCATTTCAATCACTTCACCCTCATCCACCTATTTGCTCACATTCTCAATGAGCTTCATAAGGTTTGTGAAGCACAAACTACTCTTCACAAAATCGAATTGACTATCCCGAATCCACTTCTTCCCTATTAGATAATCATAAATCATAACTCTCATAATCTTTTCCAAAACTTTACCTTCACCGAAACAAAGACTCATTGTTCTACAATTACCAGAGATTACTCTACTCCTGTTGCGAATAGGAGTATTCGCAACAGGGGTTCTTCACCGATCACTGCTCTGATACTTCTTAAAATTTTCGTCATTTTAATCAAATTTTTAAACTGTCTCCGCTCAATCTATTGTTGCAATGTCCTACAGCCCACTCAAGAACAATGAGAGATGGTCAATAAATGCCAACCCAGCCAGCGAACAACACCAAAATTATATTTCTTTTTTTTTAAAAACTCTCTCAGATATCTACCTTCCCTCGAATTCCA
>NC_057717.1:32110083-32113610 GCF_004010195.1 Chiloscyllium plagiosum
CTTCAGGGTTTTCCTCCATCCTGCCAGCCAAAGAGTTCTCGTGTCCCCTCTTATAACGACTTAGCTCTCTCTTTAAGTCCTTCCTGGCTCATTTCTAATTCTCAAGCACCCGATCTGAGCCTGAAAATCTCATCTTTACATCATCCTCCTTCTCCCTCTTGACAAGAGATTCAACATTTTGCGTAAACACAGCTCCCTGACACGACCACATATTCCCTGCATGACGCATACATACCTATCAAGGGCACGCAGTCGCTCCAGTACCAAATCCAATGTGGCTTTGCTTTTTGTTGGCCTGTCTACATGCTGTGTCAGGAAACCCTACTGCACACCTTGGACAAAAATTCACCGATCAGATTTACTCAAACTATAAACTTTCCAATCAATATTTGGACAGTTAAAGTTCCCCAGAACAACTACCCCATTATTTTCGCTCCTATCCAAAATCATTTTTGCAATCTTTTACTCTATATCTATGGAACGTTTAGGTGGGTTTTTGAAAATTCCATTCGCAGGGATCTCTCCTTTACTGAGTCTGATATCAGACTATTCCAGCTCAGTAGACTCTGCAGAGTGCTCATCAAATATCCTTTCTGCTACTGTAATACTGTCCTTGGCTAATCATACCACACCTCGCCCTCTTTCACCACCTTGTTTGCTCTTACTGAAAAATCGAGACTGCAGCACCAGGAACACCCAGTCCTTTCACTGCTCTATTCATGTCTCTGAAATGGCCACATCTTCGAAATCCCAGTTAACAACCCATGCTATAAGTTATCCTACATTATTCCAGATGCTCCTGGCGTTGATGTAAACACCCTTCAAACCATCTTCATCCTTGCCAGTACACTCTTGCAAACCTGAAAACATAATTATGTCCTCAGAACTCAAAACCTCGTGTACAATTCAGCTAAAATTCAGGTTCCCAGTCGGCTGCTGAATTCGTTTCCTAAAGAGCATTAACAAATTATTCCCGCCCCCACCCCGCAGGACATTGGTTCTCCTGTGGTTCAGGTGAAAACCATCCTATTTGTAGAGGTACCAACTACTCCAGAAACAGATAACATTGTCTAGGTATCCGAATCCGTCCTCCCTGCACCATACCAGTATCCACATTTTCAAAAGCTCTGTCTGTATTCTTCATCTCTGTAGGATGTGTCAGAGGTAACAAATCAGAGAGAACAACTGTTAGATCTGGATCTAAGATGTCACTCTAGCTCCCTGAATTTCTGCCTTACATCCACATGCCTTTTCCTATCTATGTTGTTGGTGCATATGTGGACCATGACTTGGGACTGTTCCTCCTCCCTCTTAAGAATAGAAAAAACATGGTGCGAGACATCACAAACTGTGTGAGCTGGGAGGCAACACACCAAACGTATGTGTGTCCCATACCCACTGAATCTGCAATCTGTTCCCCTCACTATGAAGTCTCCAAAAATAATGGTATCCTCCTCTGTCCCTTACCGTTCTGAGTAAAAGTGACAATCTCTGTGCGAGAGACCTGTGCCCCATGTTTAACCCCTGTTAAGTCACGCCCCCTCAAAAATATCAATAACGGTATGCTTGTAACAGAGGAGTACGGCCGCAGGAGATGCATGCACTGTCTGGCAGTTCCCTTTTCGTTTCCCGACTGAAACCCATTGACCTTTTTCTTGTACCTGAGGTGTTACGGACTGCCTATAACACACCTCAATTACCTCCTCAGTCTCCCGAATGATCCAACGTCTAGCATCAGTTCCCGAACACACTTTCCAAGGAACGAGGTCTGGGTGCAGTTCCCGCAGATGCAGATATCTGGGACACTATTGGTGACTCTTACTTATCGCATTCTACAGGAAGAACATTCAATTGCCTGACCATGGATTCCCAACCATCTCAATTCTCATATATACACACACACACACGCATATTTACACACACACACACACATACATAAATATAAATGGGTGCTTGCATGTATGCATGTATGTGCGTGCATATGTACTTAAACGTTGCCAAACTACGTTGAATAAAACAGTTTTTACTCTAAAAATCTTACTTCTGATTTTGTGGAGTCTTCTGTCCTTGGGAAATGTCTCAGTTACTTACGAACAGTCAGAAAAACTCCCCAGGAGAATATCCATCTCTCAACAGAGATACCGAGATGACGTTTGAGATGGATTCTCTTTCTCATAACGCTGATCCTGCACTGTTTTATACTGTGGAGAAACTGAGGACTGCAGATGTTGGAGACCAGAGTTGAAAAGTATGATGCTGGAAAAACACAGCAGGCAATGCAGCATCCGAGGAGCAGGATGATCGACGTTTCGGGCATTAGCCCTTCCCTTCTTCCAGCACCACACCTTTCAACTGTGTTATACTGTGGAAAGGATGTTGTGCATTTTGTATATTGTTGCACTTGCTGTATACTCATATCGGTTATTAAAACAATGCAAAAAGAATGATGCTTATCTCATTGGATATTTTGAATGTTGTTGGAAAAACTCGAATCGAAATGTTAAAGTTATTTTAAATTACTGCTGTGAAGTTTAGAGAATTCAAACAGGAATATGTTTCCAGTCTTGTCACTGGATATTTTGGAGGAAAATGAGTGTACAGCAAATGGACTCAATCCCTTCTCTGTGATCGCAGCGAAATGTTCAAGGCAACAAATGAAAACAAAAAGGTGCGTGATATCGACAGATCAGTACAAACTCACTATGGTATAATTTCCCTTTGATTCTCGCCATCGTCTAATGGATTAGGTGAGTGGGGATATCAGGATCAGAATGTTAAACTGAGACGTTGCGAGAATTAATCCCACACTGTTGGTATCACTTTGTATCATAACCAGTTTTGCAATTGACTGAACTAACCAGCTTTCCTGAAATGTTCATTTAACACAAACAGTTCAGTTCTTACAGAATTTATAGAATTTGACTTAGATCAAGCTGCAAAATCGTTCCTAACAATCGGATATTTTCACACTTAGTCGTACTCAATTGTAGGTGTTATACAATTTCTTTCCAATTAACCCTAGCAAATTAGAGAGTGTGCACTTAACACAATCCCATCCCTACAGCGCAGACTCTCTGTCCCATTTAAAATCATTCTTTGTGTGTCTGTTCGCACCTTTATAAATATTTTAGAATTAGCTATTGAAACTACTTTTCTCTGGAAAAAATCATTCCCGATTTCAATAACTGGAGAATGAAAACAAAACAAGCCGTGCTCCAATTTTTTCTTTGTTATCCATCACTGGTTTTGAGGTTCTAAACTTTAGTTATAGATTCATTCGCCTGTGGGAAATTCCTTCCTGTTTATTCTCACCAAATTCACATCATCTGGAAAACTTCCATGTAGACACAACAGAGATTTTCACACTACGTGATCTATTGGTCGGTTCCACCACCTCATGAAACCCCGCCTTGCCTTTTCTAATGTCTTTAACCACCAGGACCTCAGTGGCTTCCTTTGCAATGTTTTTAACCATTTGGCTACTTCTTCCTTCACTTTAGACTTTAAAACCAGAGTTTGTTTACGTA
>NC_057717.1:32114110-32120001 GCF_004010195.1 Chiloscyllium plagiosum
TTTTTTCCAAACACATCGACTCCCACAGCTACCTGGATTACACCTCTTCCCACCCTATCTCTTGCAAAAATGCCATCCCGTATTCCCAATTCATCCGCCTCCGCCGTATCTGCTCCCAGGAGGACCAGTTCCACCATAGAACACACCAGATGGCCTCCTTCTTCAGATATTGCAATTTCCCTTCCCACGTGGTTAAAGATGCCCTCAAACGCATCTCGTCCACATCCCGCACCTCCGCCCTCAGACCCCACCCCTCCAACCGTAACAAGGACAGAACGCCCATCGTGCTCACCTTCCACCCTACAAACCTCTGCATAAACGAAATCATCCGCCGACATTTGCGCCACCTCCAAAAAGACCCCACCACCAGGGATATATTTCCCTCCCCACCCCTTTCCGCCTTCCGCAAAGACCGTTCCCTCCGTGACGAGCTGGTCAGGTCCACGCCCCCCTACGAATCACCCTCCCATCCTGGCACTTTCCCCTGCCACCGCAGGAACTGTAAAACCTGTGCCCACACCTCCTTCCTCACCTCTATCAAGGCCCTAAAGGAGCCTTCCATATCCATCAAAATTTTACCTGCACATCCACTAATATCATTTATTGTATCCGTTGCTCCCGATGCGGTCTCCACTACATTGGGGAGACTGGGCGCCTCCTAGCAGAGCGTTTTAGGGAACATCTCCGAGACACCCGCACCAATCAACCAAACCGCCCCGTGGCCAAACATTTCAACTCCCCGTCCCACTCTGCCGAGGACATGGAGGCCCTGGGCCGCCGCTTCCTCACCGCCAGACGCCTGGAGGAAGAACGTCTCATCTTCTGCCTCGGAACACTTCAACCCCAGGGCATCGATGTGGACTTCAACAGCTTTCTCATTTCCCCTTCCCCCACCTCATCCTAGTTTCTAACCTCCAGCAAAATTGTCCCCTTGACTTGTCCGGACTTGTCAGACCTGCCCAGCTCCTTTTCCACCTATCCACTCCACCCTCTCCTCCCTGACCTATCACCTTCATCTCCTCCCCCACTCACACATTGTACTCTATGCTACTCTCTCCCCACCCCCATCCTCCCCTAGCTTATCTCTCCACGATTCAGGCTCTCTGCCTTTATTCCTGATGAAGGGATTTTGCCCGAAACGTCGATTTTGCTGAAGCTCCCCTGATGCTGCCTGAACTGCTGTGCTTTTCCAGCACCATTGATCTAGAATACTGTGTACACTATTGGTTGCCACACGATGTTGAAATGTTGGAGAGGGTATGGAAAAGCTTTACCAGCATGTTGTCTGGTTTGGAGGGTATTAGCCAGAAGGAGAAATTGAACATACATGGTTTGTTTGCACCTGGGCATCATTGGCTATGGGGCTACCTGATAGATATTTATAAAGTTATCAGAGGCATAGATAGAAGGACATTTAGAGGCTTTTCCCCCCAGAGTCGAAGTATCAATTACTCAGGACCGGAGATTTTATGTAAGATGGAGAAAGTTCAGGAGATGTGATAGGTAAGTGTTTTTTTTTGCTGTTCCAGACAGAATGTGAAAGTGCCTGGAATGCACTGTTAGAGGGGAAGAAGCCAATATAGCAAGGTTTCAGAAGGATCTTGGCACGAGTATGAGTTAGTAAGGAATAGAATGACATAGAAGGTATTGGAGCAAATACTTTTGTTTTAACTTTGGAATGACATCATGTGTTAGTGCGGGCTTGCTGGGCTGAAGGGCCTGTTCTTGTACTAGACTGTTGTTTAATTTTATCATGATGGATCTGGGTCTGCAACATGACCAACAAATGAATATAAATGATAAAATGAATGATCGTTCTAAACACACGCAAAACTCCAAAATCAAAACAAAGCCAATTACACGGCATGAGGAGAGAACTGACCAAGATTGGATAAACAGACTAAAATGTTTGACTGTAAATGAAGATTGAGAAACTTGTCAAGGAGTCCTGAAGGACAGGATGGAAATGGATGAGGAAAAGCAAGGACTGATTAGGAATAGTCACACGGCTTTGTGCGTGGGAAACCATGTCTCACAAACTTGATGGGGTTTTTTTTTATAGAAGTAACAAAGAGGATTGATGAGGGCACAGCAGTGGACGTCTTCGATATGAACTTCAGTAAGTTGTTCGACAAGATTCGACTGTTTACCCAGTTTAGATCTCACCGAATACAGTGAGAACTAGCTACTTGGATACAGAACTGGTTCAAAGGTAGAAGACATAGGTGGCTGTGGAAGGATGTTTTTCAGATTGGAGACCTGTGACTAGTGGAGTGCCACAAGGATCGGTGGTGGGCCTACTACTTTTCGTCATTTATATGAATGATTCGGATGTCAGCATAAGAGGTACAGTTAGTAAGTTTGCAGATGACACCAAAATCGGAGGTGTAGTGGACAGCGAAGAAGGGTACCTCAGATTACAACGGGAACTTGATCAGATGGGCCTATAGCCTGAAAACTGGCATATGGAGTATAACTTAGATAAATGCGAGGTTCTGCATTTTTGGGAAAGCAAATCTTACCACAACTTATACACTTATTGGTAAGGTCCTCCAGTGTAATGCTGAACAAACAGACCTTGGACTGTAGTTCATAGCTCCTTGAAACTGGAGTCACGGATAGATAGCATAATGAAGAAAATGTTTGGTATGCTTTCCATTATTGGTCAGAGCATTGAGTATAGGAGTTGGGGATGATGTTGCGGATGTACAGGATATTGGTTGGGCCAATTTTAGAATATTGCGTGCAATTCTGGTCTCCTTCCTATCGGAAAGATGTCGTGAAACTTGAAAGGTCTCAAAAAAGACTTACAATGATGTTGCCAGGGTCGGAAGATTTGAGCTTTAGGGAGAGGTTGAATAGGTAAGGGTTGTTCTCCCTGGAGTGTCAGGAGCTGAGGGGTGACCTTGTTGTGGTTCATAAAATCTTAAAGGGCGTGGATAGGATGAATAGACAAAGTCTCTTCCCTGGAGAGGGAGAGTCGAGAATTAAAGGACATCAGTTTAGCGTGAGAGAGGAAAGATATAAAAGAGACCTGAGGATCAACTTCTTCAGACAGAGGGTGGTCCGTGTATGGAATGAGCTGCTAGAGGAAGTGGTGGAGGCTAGTATGATTGTACCATTTAAAAGCCATCTGTATGAGTATATGAATAGGAATGGTTTAGAGGGATATAGAGCAAAGAGTCTGTTTCCATGCTATTCATCTCTGACTGTACGAGTCTATAAATCATTCAAAATGATCAATGAAACAACAATCCATTGAAAACCAAGTTAGAAACCCCAGCCACCGGCTGAAGGTGCCCCATGCATTTCCCTGCAGTCCGTTCCCCTGAGACGATCAGACGTATCAGAGTCTTTGTTGCAGATGGAGTGTGTTTGGTACGATCACTCTTGCCATGTGGTATAAGGGTTAGAATGACATGGAACAGTGATATATAACAGGTGAAAATGTCCCTGACTGAGGACAATGACACAGTACAGCCAGTAGCCTGGTTGTGTGTCTGTGCCAACTGCCATCACAAGGCGCTGACAGGGCATGGTAAAGCATGCTGTGGGCATGCTTGGAGGCAGGGAAATGAATGCTCATGTAGCAAGGGAGCAGCCCTGATAGGCAGCCTGATCTGGGATATGAACTGGGTAACTTTCCTTGGCAGTACCTGCATGCCATGCAGCCATACATTCCTAGTTGTTGGTCTACACTTCTCGGCAATAGAGTGAGGAGACAGAACTGGGTATGGTGGTCATCACGAAGGAGAAGATGCTAGAAAAACGGAATGGCCCGAGGTTGGATAAATCCCTGTTCCAGCTGGACTACACCCCAGGGTTCTATGGGAGATACCTGAAGTGACAGTCTTGGCGTTGTTGGCAATCTTTCAGGAAATTGTAGAATCAGGGAAGTTCTGAGAGGACTGGAAAATCACCAAAACGATATTCCCGTTTAAAATGGGAGTAAGGCAAAAGACAGAAAATTACTGGACAATTACCCTAATCTCAGATGCGGGTCCTGGCATCTATTGTGAAGAATGAAATTTCTGAATACTTGGAATTGCATGGTAAAACATGGCAAAGTCAACATAGTTTCATTCAGGGAAGTTCATGCCTGACCAATCTGCTCGATTTATTTGAAGAAGAAACGAACAGGTAAGACTGAGGAGAGCGAATGGATTTTATCTGCCTTGGCTTTAAGAAGGTCTTTCACGAGATGTCACACAGGAAGCTACTGAGTAAGGGTCCATGTTGTCAGAGGTATGGAGAAACTTTTGGCTGTTTGGCAGAAAACAGGGAGTGGGGATAAAAGAGTTTTTCTCGGTCTGGCAGCCGGTGACATGTGGTGTTCTGCAAGGCTCAGTGTTGAGAGCACAACTTCTCACTTTTTATTGAATCTCTACATTGTGGAAACCTGCCCTTCTGCCTAACTAGTCCACATCGATCATCCAAAGAGCAACCCATCCAGACCCATTCCCCTTCCCTATCACTCTTCATTTTACCCCGACTAATGCACCTAACCTACACATCCCTGATTTCTGTGGGCAATTTATCAGCCCCGTCCCTCCAACATGTCCATCATCCAACATTCTGTTCAATCCATCAACTACACCTTCCCTGTCATCTACCTCCATCAGTTGCCACCTGCTTGCAACAATTCATGCGTTCTACTATATAAGCATATTCCACGATAAGCCCTCACCCACAATCCATTTATCCCACTATCCACGCCTCTGTCGAGTTTTCAGAGATCCCGGCAGTTCATACTGATCCCCAGTACAGGGAGCTGGACCATTCCAGCTGCTCACAACGAGATTCACATTTTCGAGAGCGTGAGCACCTGTCTGTTCACACTGAGATTCCCAGTTCATGGAGCTGGATAATCCCATTGTTCACAACAAGTTTCCCAATTTAGGGAGATAGACCAAACTGGCTGCTCACAACGAGATTCCTGGTTGAGGGAACGGGACCATGCCGGCCATTCACACTGAGATTCCCAGTTTGGGGAGCTGGACTATAATGGCTATTAACACTGAGATTTCCGGTTTAGGGAGGTAGACCACCTTGGCTGTTCACATTGAGATTTCCAGTTTAGAGAGCCAAACCATCCCTTTGTTCACACTGAGAAGCCCACTTTAGACAGCTGGACAATTCCAGCTGTTCACACTGAGAATCCCAGTTTAGGGAGCTTGATCGTCCCCCTTTTTAACACTGAGCATCCCAGTTTAGAGAGCTGGTCCATCTTGGCTGTTCACAATGAGCATCCCAGTTTAGAGAGGTGGAAAATTCCAGCTGTTCACACTGAGAATCCCAATTTAGTGAACACAGTCATCTCAGCTGTTAACGCCGAGATTTCCAGTTTAGAGAACTGGACCATCCCAGCTGTTCACACTCAGAAGCCTAGTTTAGAGAGCTGGACCATACCAGCTGTTCACAGTGAGATTTCAGGTTGAGGGAACTGGACCATCCTAGTTGCTCAGAAGGAAATTCTCAGTTTAGAGAGCGGGATCATCTCGGGTGTTCACACTGAAATTCCCAGTTTATGCAGCTGGATCATCCAGCTGTTCGCAACGAGATTCCAAGTTTAGAGAGTAGGTCTTCGCGGCTGATCACACTGAGATTCTCAGTTTAGGGAACTGGACAATCCCAGTGCAAACAATGAGATTCCTAATTTCGAAACACGGACTATCATAGCTGATCGCACTGAGATTCCCAGTTCAGGGAGTCTGACCATCCCACCTGTTCACACCGAGATTTCAAGTTTAAGGAGCTAGATCATTCCACTGTCCACACTAAGTTTCCAATTTAAAAGAGCTGGAACATCATGGTTGTTCACACTGATGTTCCCAATTTAGAGAGATGGACCTTCCCACCTTTTCACACTGAGAATCCCAGTTGAGAGAGTA
>NC_057717.1:32120083-32136972 GCF_004010195.1 Chiloscyllium plagiosum
CCCAGTTTAGGGAGCTGTATCTTCCCTGCTGTTCTCTCAGACATTCCCATTTTTGAAATCTGCACAACCCGACAGTGGTTGAGACCCACATGCAAGTGGGAACAGCTTCAGTTCATCTAGTCTTTTCCAGACACAAGCTCTACTGACTATGAAAATACTGACGTGCTCCCCAGGACTTTCATGTTAATATGCACATACTCACGAATGCACCCCAGCACATTCTGACACAACCACTAGGACGCTGCTATAAATAGCGACACACTCCCTGGGACCCCCTGTAAATCGCAAAACCTTCTCCAGGACGCCCCTGCACAAAGCAAATAAAACGCGATGGATCCACCTGTAAATCCTGACACACTGCCCCGGACGTACGTGTAAATAGTGACAGAAGCGCTGGGACACCCCTGTAAATGCAGACACACTCCCCGGGACCCGCCTGTAAATACCGACACACGTCACAAGACCCCATTGCAAATAATGACACATTCACTAGCACTGTCCTGTCAATACCGATACACACCCCAGGACATCCTTGTAAATAACAAACCAGTCGTTGGGACAACCCAGTAAATACTGACACACTCCACGGGATCCCCGATAAATACTGATACAATCGCCGGTAAACTCCGTGTATATACTAACACACTCCCCGGTAAACTGCCTGTATATAACAGCACACTTTTTAGAACTGCTCCACAAATACTGACACATTCCACAGGAACCCCTTGCAAATACTTGCACACTCCACGGGACTAACCTGTGAATACTGACACAATCCCAGTGACCGCTCCTGTAAATGAAGACAGACTCTCCGCGACAAATCTGTAAATACCAACACACTCCCTGGTAAACACCTGATGAGTACCGACACGCTTCCCAGGACCACCCAGTAAATATCGACACATTCTGTACGTATTCCCTATCGAAACTGACACACTCCCATAGACCCTGCTGCAAATACTGACACACTCCCCGTACTCCCACCCTTGCAAATACAGACACTCACCAGGGCACCCCTGTAAATACTGACACACTACCTGGGACTCCCCTGTAAATACTGACAAAATCCCCAGGACATTCCCCCTTACCTATATTTCCTGAAAAACTTCCCAACAACACTCTGTCAATACTGACACACAACCCAGGACCCCACTTTAATACAAACACACTCTGCAGGACCCCCCTGTAAATACAGAGATACACCACGGGATATTCGTTTAAAAATTGACACAGACCCTGGGAATCCCCTGTAAACAATGACACCCTCCCCGTGGCACCTTTGTAAGTACCGCCGCAGAACCCTGTGAACCCCATATAAATATTGACACATCTCCTTAAAGCCCCTGTAAATACTGTCAAATTCCCCAGGACTCCATGAAAATGCTGACACATTTCCTGGTACACCCTTGCAAATACTGATAAACATCTGCGACACACTTGTAAATAATAAACCCCCCCCCGGGAACATCTTGTAAATAATGACACCCACCCGGCGCATCCTTGTAAATGAGGGAGGGTGTCATTATTCACAAGATGTAAATAACACTTACACACTCGACAGGACAGCCCTGTAAATGCTGACACACATCTTGTAAATACTGACATGCTCTCCCGGACGACTTTGCAAATACGGACACACTCCTTGGGACCACCCAGCAAATACCAACTCACTCTTCGGGAGCCCCTGTAAATATTGACACTCCCAGGGTCATCGTGTAAATATCAAAACATCCTTGGGACCTTCAGTGTGAATACGGTGATACTCACTGTGACGACCCTGTAAATACTGACACACAATCCGTAACCACCTAGAAAATACAGACAAGCTCCCCAGAATCCGTGCAAATACCTAAACACTCTGTGGGATACTCTGTAAAAGCCAACCCACCTCATGGGACTCCCCCTGTAAGTACCAACACAATCCCTGGGAACCTTGTAAACACCAACATACTCCATGGAATCCAAGCAAACACCGAGACACTCCCCTAAATACCCTGCAATTACCGACATAGGCCACGGAACACCCTCTGTAAGTACCAACACACTCCCCGGAATCAGTACAAATACCGACACACACCTGTGGCACTCCATAAGTACCAACACATTCGACAGAACACTTTCTGTAAATACCGACACACTCCCCAATAAACACCTTATTATTTCCAACACACTTAACAGGGACTCCCTGTAAATACCGACACAATCCTCGCGAAATCCCTGTCGATACTGACACACTCTCCTCGCCCATATTGTAAATAAATACCGACACACTTCCTGGACAACTGCCCTGCAAACGCATATACTCAACGGGACCGCTTTGCAGTATCTGCACACTCCCTGGGACACCCCGTAAATACTGACACAATCCACGGGAATTCCAACCCCCCAGTATTTACTGACATTACTGACAAATTCCTCAGCAGCACCCTCTAAATTCTGACACACTCAGGGACACCCGTAAATACAGACACACTCTCCGGTTGACGCCTGTAAAGACAGACAAACGCCCTGGGACACACTTCTAAATAATGATACTGGGAATCCTCTGAAAAGAATGACAAGCTCCCCGGGGCACCCTTGTAAATAATGACACCCTACCTGGGGCACCCTTGTAAATAATGATATCCACCTCGGCGCACCATTGTAAATAATGACACCTTCCCCAAGAGCATATTGCAAATACCAACACAATCCCGGGGCATCTTACAAATAAAGACACCATCCCCAGTGCACCTTGTAAATATCAACACACTCCCTGGGAACACTGTGTGAATACTGACACATAACCTGGTTCAACACACTCCCTGGGAACCCTCTATGAATACTGACAAATAACCTGGTTCCCCCCTGTACATTCCGACACCCTTTCTGGCATCCGCCCTGTGAATACTGACACACTCCATGGGACACCTTGAGAATACGGGCACTCTTTAAAATACCGATACACACTCCAGGAACACTCCAGTAAAGACTGAAATACTCCAAGGGAACCCTCGTAAATGCTGACACAGTCCCCAGTACTCCCTGTACATACCGAAACACACCTGGGTCACAGTTGTAAATACCAAACCACTCCCCAGGACTAACCCTGTAACTAATGACACCCTGCCCGGCACACTTTTGAAAATAATGGTACAATTCCCTGGAACGTTCTTATAAATACCAACACACGCGATGGGGCTAATCCTGAAATAATGATACACTCCACGGGACCCGCCTATAAATAAAGAAACATCTCCAGGACCACCATGTTAATATGGACACACTCCACAGGAGCCCGCTGTCAATACCGACACACTGCTCGGGAGCTCCCTAGCAATATTGACCCACTCCCCGGGGCCCACTCCTGAATACTGATACAGTCCTCGGAAAAGCATTGTAAATACTAACACGCTCCCCACAACACGCCTATCAATATCTAAACCAATCCCAGGACAACCCTTGTAAACACCAACGCAATCCCAGGAGCCCCTGGTAAATACAGACAAACCTTCTGGAAATTACTGTAAATACTGACAGCCTCCCAGAATACCCGGTAAACAGCAAAACACTTTCCAGATCCCCTGTAAACACTGGGTCAATCCCTGGGACCCCCTGTGAATACTGACACACTGCAAGGTATCCTCCCTGTCAATACTGACACTCTCCATGGGACATGTTGTGAATGCCAGCACAATCCCCGGAACAACCATCTTGAACACCGACACACTACCCTGGAAACAACTATAAATAACGACGCACTTACTGAACACACAACTGCAAACACTGGCACAGACCCGTGGACAGCCCCTCTCAACACGTTTTTCTAGTGACACTCTTCCCCCGGAAATACCAACACACTGTCGGGTAGCCCTTAGAAATAACGACACACTCACTGGAAATCCCTTGCTAATACCATGTTTTTTTCAGTGCCCCAGCATTTTAACACACTGATGCAGTCCTCAGGAGCCCAAACCCCACCCGATAATAACAATGCACTCACCGGGACAGCCATGTAAATACTGACAAACGCATCAGGATTCCGCTGTTGATACCGACGTTCTGCCCATGACACCACACTGGAAATACCAACAGACTACCGGGTTCCCTCGCTGCAAATAACAACACATTCCCCAGAACCCCCTCTTTACTACCTGCGTTAAGCCTGTGACCCCTGCTTTCAAAATACTGACACACTCTACAGAAATCCACCCTGAAAATTCCAACACTTTCCCTGGCACACACCCATGCATACCGACACACTCCCCTTGGAACCTACCTGTCAATACCGATCTTATGCTCATGACATCCCCCCTAAAAATACCAACACACTCCCGAATTTCCTCGCTATAAATAACAACACACTCCCTAGAACCCCTCCTGTTAATACCGACATTCTGCTCGTGTCCCCCACTTTGAAATTATCTACACACTCCCAGAACACCTCCTGTACATACCGACACACTCTCTGGGAACGCGGTATAAATTCCGACCCACTCCATGAAACATCCCTGTAAATACTGACACAATCCCAAGAACCCCCGGAAAATACTGGCATCTGCCCAGGAACTCCCACCCCCCTCCCGGTATGTACCGAAAACTCCCCAGGACCCCCATATAAATACCAACACATTCCTCAGATCCAGCCTATAAATACTGATACACACTCCATGGGATGGTTTGTAAATACTGAAAAACTTCCTGAGACCACCAAGTCAACACTGATGCACACCTCAAAACAACCCTTTAAACACTGACAAACTCCTAGTGACCATTCTGTAAATACTGTCACATTCCCTGGTACCTCACTGTAAATACCCGGGACCCAGCTGTCAATACTGAAACATGCCACGGTACCACACTGTATATACCGATACTTGTCCAGGACCCCATTGTAAATACGGATCCACTCCTCGGGACTCAACATGCCGAACCTGACACACTCCCTTTCACGTCTCGTCAAAACACCAACACACTTCCCAGGACTCCCCTGTGAATACTGACACAGTCCAGGGATCGCCTCCCTGTAAATAAAGACATCCTTCCCGGGAGCCTCCCGTAAATGTTGACAACATAATGATCCAAGAATTAATGCAGAGCGAAAAATTACGTTTAAATGTAAGCTTCAGAGAAACTCATACTGAATTGTTAAAGCTCCTGAAGGTATATGAAGGGAGAAAAACCGATTATTGAAAACAAATCCCTTACAATGAGAAACAGAGGACGTTATAATGTGGGAGAAATATATGGCATACCAAACAAACATGTATATTGGTTCTGCCATTACAAATGATGACACAAGTAATATTCCTAAGTTACTGGGAAGAAAAAGAAAGGAAGGAACTGAAGGAAATCAGTATTATCAGGAAGATGTTGTTGTGGAAATTGATGCGATTAAAGACAAGAAATTCCACCAACTGCGAATCAAACAACCACGTACTTAAAGTCACCCTAATTGCAGTGAATGCCTTGTGTAACTAGAGTGTGGAGTATACGTAGAGCAAATTAATTTTCTTATTTCGATATTTTATCGACTCTGAAACATTATCTATGAATAGGAGGTCAGTTAATCTGACCTGACTATTTATAAAAGGAAGTAGTGAGAAAACATGGAATTACAGAGAAGTTAGCCTAACACTGGAAAACAGTAACTGAATTGGACAGAACCATCAAAATTTATGGAACTAAAATAGGAAAACAGATCTCGTCTTCTTGTATACAAATCATTTCACGTAAGCATACCAGCGCAGCAGCAATTGAGGAAGACAAACGATGTTTTAGCCTTTGTACTGAGAGGATTTGAACACAGGAGTAGGGATGACTTGCTGAAATTGTACAGGGTCTTGTTGATAATCACAACCTAGAATGTTGTGTGCAGTTTTGTAATCCTGTCATGACAAAGATGTTCTCCATACGGAGACTGCACAACAAAGGTTTACCAGACTGATTCATAGGGTGGCAGGACTGACGGATGAGGAAAGAATGGATTCGTGAGGATGAAAATCAATCAAGTTTAGAATGAAGAAGTAGGATGTCACAGAAACGAACAAAATCCTAAAAGGTATGAACAAGGTAAATGCAGGAAGGATGCTGTCAATGACCAGGACGTCCATAACGTAGAGGGTGGAAAAGTGGCGTCACTTCTAAGAATTTGGGTTAGTTCATTTAAGACTGAGGTGAGGATATTATTTTTTAATCAAAGACTGGTTACTCAGTGGAATTTGCTGCCACATAAAGCAATAAAATCCAGAACTTGGAATGTTTACAAGATGAAAATGTCCATAATTTTGAGTGTACAAACGATCAAAGGGTACAGTTCTAGAGAGGTAGCAGGTTACTGTGCGAAATGACCAGCCAAGATCATATTGAATTATCGAAAAGGATCAAACATCACAATAAGCCAGTCCTGTTCTGATTTTTTAAAATTCCCATTCTGTTAAACGTGGGATATAAAAACCAATTGTCTTGAACTGACACAGATATCAGAAACACATTATCTAGATTACAAAAAATCCTGTAAAGCCTTACCAAACAGCAATTGGTGAGCAGTTTTAGCACAGAACTTCAGCAGTTCCAGGAGGTGCAAAATGATTTTTGATGTTCATACACTGGCTGTTCTCTCTCTCAATTTCAATCCAGTTCACAAATTACTGAATGCTTTGACAAAAGCCAAATATTATGTATGAAATAAATAAACGTCTTTAAAACGTTGCTGATACTGGGTGGAGGGAGTTGTAACATAGGGTGGGAAAGAGGAACAGTGAGTAAAACAATGGGTCCTTTTTTGGTGTTGGGAATGGCAACGAATGACCCCAAATTACAAATACCCCGCGACCCGTTAGCCAGCTCAGGCGTCCTGTCCCTCCACTTCCTGCTCCATTCTTTCCGTCTCTGTCACATTTACAGCAAGTTAAGGGGTAGAGATATTCATGGGGCACACATACCCATCCATCTCAGTCACTAATACGCACATATGCGTCTCCAAAAAAAATTAAATAATCATGGACCACAGCAATGAGTTAAAACTATATCATTTATTTTCAGCTCTATTCACACTAAAGATAGATAAACTAACAGTGACCTGATAAATTAAAAACAAAACAAAATAAAACTGAGCCAGGAATAGCGGGCCTGTTTCTGGGAAGAAGCTCAGGCTCTCTGTGGCTTAAATCGCGGCCCCAGATACAGTATGTTTGGTTCCAGAATCACACAATGACCAAACATGAAACCTCTAACTGGGATTTAGCACCTGGCGCTTCCCTCCCCTTTAGCCCTCACTCACCGACTGTCGATTGGAGACAACAACATTTCGGTCCAATGATCACTCGCCGCGAGCATGCTCACAGTTCAAGTTAACACTACGCATGCTACTGCTGACGTATAATGGCCAACTGCGAAGAGGAGGCGGCCCTACAGGACCAAGCTGGAGGCACTGGTCCTCCAACCAATCAGAGAAACCCTTGTGCGCGCTGGGAGCCCTGATAAATCAGAGAATGCTGTTGGGCTAAATTAAGCTAAGCAGAACTTCCACACCTCAACTCTCAACCAAACTTCGCTTGAAAGATTCTTCCAGTTCAAAAGACAATTGTTAATGATGACTCTGTTTCCTTTCCTGCATGCGAAAATGAGGACATCAGATGCTGGAGATCAGATTCAGCATCGGAGTGGTGCTCAAAACACACAGCAAGTCACGCAGCATCCGAGGAGCATGAAAATTGAATTTCAGGCAGGCAGCCTTCATCAGTAACCTATCATGCAGCCAATTTATGATCAATATTGCTACTTTACCTTATATTCCTTCATCCCCAGGTTTCATGAACAGCGGGCTCACAGACCTTTTGCCAGTTTTCCCCCAATCTACATTTATCTGATCGTTTTGGATTATCATCATCAAGACGTCTGCCTACCTCATCAAAAACATCGGCAGACAGTTCACCACAATCTTCTATCAACAATTCTATTTTAGCTCTCCTGACCGAAACACATATTTCTTCACGTGGTACCTCATTTTGACTGGTTTGACCGTTTGCAACACGTTTAATACAGCTTGAAACGGTTGTCCTTTCAGTACCGAATTAATTGATAAAACGTTTCTCATGGCAAACTAAATGCGTGCAGTCCTTGTAAAGACGAGGAAACGTGTCTGAATGAGTTGTGACTTGGGTATTAGTCACAAAGTATACACATGAATACAAAGTAAAGACAATCAGGTTGTGATGGCGTTGACCTCGACCACACTTTCAGAAGCTGCCAGACAAGTTGAATATTTCCAGCGTTTTCTGTATTTTTCATATATATCAGATTGCCAGTACTTTGCTTCTGCACTTGTTCTTGGGAAGAAAGGAATGACAAGTTGTGGGTCGAAAGCAGGAGCAGTAGACTCCTCCTCTGCTTTTGTAGTTTAGTGAAAACTCTAACTGGCTTTAATATTGGATTTTAATAATAATCTAAGAGTTTGCATGTTGCTCTTTCTGACCAAATATGGAATTAAAATATCAGATCAATTTTTATCAATTTCACCATTAATGTGCGTATGTTCAGGTTCATAATTTAACTTTAAGGTGAAGGCAACATTTCATATTGGTAACTATAAATGCTAACGATTTGCAGGCCATGGCTGTGAGAGCACGGAGACTGGTTTCTAATGCACAGGCTATCCAATCATCTATTATGTTGCAGTTTCTAATGAATGAGAATCCTTCTCTCAGAGCAGACTGTCTCCGTCGCTCAATGCTTTGATAGGGGAGGAACACAGACACGGGAATGGCTGAATGTTTCCTTTCTTTGCTGTCACCAGACTCTGGTGTTGAAATCTGAAATGAGACGAAATAAGCCAATTGGGCGAAATCCTTCCTTCTGGTTGATCTCTCCTGAGCTCTCAGTCACTCCGCCAGAACGTGTCTGTGTGTTTCCCTCTGTATTGGAAATGGGGTTCACCTCACCGAGGGGTTATGAACACAGGTTGTCCATCTTAACCTTCAGTCACATTCATTGTAAAACGTGATTGGATAATAGCATTTGACGAGAGCTTGCAAAATCTGAGAACACAAGGGGAGAGGCCAAGTGCTGAAAACTTGGATGATGGATCTCTTTCCGTTCAGTAAACAGTCGATGACTTGTTCAAACTTATGTCCTGATAAATAAAACACCATACGCTTTGACATTGAGAAGCTGTCCAACAACTCATGAGGCAGCACTGTGTGGTGGAATGGTTAAGAGTCGGTGTTTTCTTCACCGCAGCCAAAGTTGGGTGCCTGGTTAGGGAATCAGGTTTCATTGTTGCTGACCGTGACAACAGCGAGAGGCGAGCAGCACAGATGGGGATCCTTTCAATGTTTCAGATCAGTTCATGCCTCGAGAACATCAGAGTTATTGCCCCTGTTCCTTCCAGAAGGGGAATGCACCTTGACAGTCTCTGCTCAGTCGGTCAGGTCACCCTTCATTCCCCTCCAACAGAGTTTCTAAAGATTCACAGATTTGAAACGGGGCTCTGTTTAATTGTTTCCTTTACGCTCCCAGGGATTGCAGAGATTGGGTTGGGTTGAAATTGATAATGTGCAAAAGAGCAGCGTGCGAGACTATTCCATCTTTCCCTCTTCTGACAGCGCCTTTAGGTTGACTCTGATGTTCTCGGTTACATTCATCGATTGGAGACATTAATCGGTATATTAAGAATTGCCACAATTAAGTCCAAACACAATGAAATTCTTTCAAAAGTTCTAACTACAAAGTACTCAGAAACTGCACAGTTTAGAGAGATATTCAGGAAAATCAAGTTTAAGAAGATAAACCATTCACTTTGCAAGATGCTTCTAATGAAGACGTCAATTCTTTTGAATGATTCGGTGGAATTGTGTTCATCATGTTAGTACTTTCTATTACCACACTGAGCCTCTGTTTAAAAGCGAATCTGTTAGACAAAGATTTGCGGTATAATCGATTGAAACATTGCCAACAGTAAGTCTTGGCAGCCGACAATACTTATAAGTCGAAAATAGATTGAAGTTGGGCAAAGCTTCATATCAATAGGTCAGACATCCCAGCATTTCAAACATTCTTGTAGATAAGGAAGTGGTGCATTGTTGTTGAGGAAAAATTCTTCTTCCTGCAGATAAGGAACTCAAAGCACATCTCGACTTCGGGACAATGAGTTTGCAAGTGTAATAAAATGCGGCAGTGTTCTTGTGAAATTGAAGAGTCGAATGAACAACCCCCAGATTTGCAACAAGCAAATCATGAAGCCACTGATTCAAGTGCGCTTGCTGCAGGTCTGTGAGGATATCAGGGACAGGAGAAACAATTTTAACCGTCTCAGGTGAACGACTAGTAAATATAATCAACTTCACCACTAACTGCAATAGTTCCCACATTGTGAAGTGGACAATTTCGCAAAGAAAACACACTTGATCTCATAAAGCTTTCATTCACCCTATGTCTGCACAGCCATTCAATGGAAGTACCGCTGATCTTAAAAATTCTAAGTCTACTTTCGTGCTTTTCCTCGATATCTCGAGGTTAAGTTGAGCTGAATAAAAATGTCGAGTATTCTCATTAATTTGTGAGTTTCGCGGCCGTAGCACTCAGTTTCTCTGAATGGTAATTAAATATATGTGATCGTTGTCAGCAGTGATTACTTCCACTTGTGAGGTAAAGTCTGAAGTAAATGATGTTAAACTACATGACTATTGAAACATGCATTTCAACTATATCCCAGGCTATCCTCTCAGCCTTTTATATTCTGTGAAAAACAGTTAATCTCAATCGTCATTCACATCCAATGATGGAAACTCCACAGCCTCTGGAAATATCGAAGTTGAAGTTTCAACCCATTCTGAGTTCCAACATCTCAGTCGAGACTTCGCTAAGTGGCCTTCTTATGTTTGTGTTGTTGTTTCTGATATATCCTCTGCCACTGTAAGTGTTTTTCTTTAAGTGTGTTAGTTTTTGTGATGCCGCGTTAGTATTCAGTGGTCAATACCTTGGTTTATGGCCGCATCAGTACGTTTAGAATTCGAGTCATGGTACGTAATATTTTCCCCCTTTTACTCTATGTGACATGTACTAAATCAGCACAGCATGGAATCAGTTGTTTTCACATGAAAATATTATCCAAGGTGATGTTTTTCTTTCTTCAGAACATGCTCTCTCACATCTCGGCCTGTTATATATAAGGAATCGAAACCACCCATTGTCGGATATTTTTGTCTTTCTCCCACACTTATTGACCCTCCTCTCAATATCCTCTTCAATTCCCTCAGGCACTGCGCAATCTAACACTTAATTTCACATTGACCCCATTCAATCTGTGGTGCTGCAGTCATTGTTGCTGGGTGCACATGCTCCAATCTCAACTTTGGCAACTTCAAACTAATGGATCCTGTTAGACGACGTGGTTGTTCCAACAAAGGTCATGTAGCAACTTTAACTGGCATGAACCAGAGATTCTTGGAGCACGAGTATCAGGAGACGAGAAGATTTAGGTTAATTGGACATGCTAAATTTCGCATTCTGTTCAGGCATGTGTAAGTTAGGCGCATTAGTTAGTGGTAAATATACAATAAAAGGTCAGGAGAATAGATCTAGTTGAGTTACTCTTCGGAGGGTCAGTGTGGACTTGTTGAACTAAACGGCCTGTTTCTACACTGTACAAGTTCCATGATTCTATGAAAAGGACACAAGATATTTTTGAGCAAAGGAGAGTTTGCTGGAAAAGTGTATGTGACTTTCTGATCATTTATTTGATTTGTTCATTTGGCTCTAGCTGGACTATTGTGTGCAGTCTGCAATTCACTTAACAAAGGAGATGTGATCGCTTAAGAGACGATTCAGAATAGATTTATCAGGATATTGTCTGGGCTGAGGAGTTTCAGTTATAAAGAGAGTGTGGGCTGTTTATTTTTTCTTATAGCAGAGGAATTGAAAGGAGACAAGATTGAGATGTATAAAGTAACGACGGATATGGAAAGGTTAAAGTTAAAGAAACAATTCCCCTTGATGAAGTGGCCAATCGCCAGGGCTGCAGAGATTTAAGAGGCAGAAAGATTTGAGTATGTGTTTTTGAAAAAAAAAACTCCTTTTCAGCCATCGCGTGTTTGGAATCTTGAACTCGCAGTAAGGGTCAGAAACCCTCATCACTTGAAGAACTATTCAGGTGTGAATTTCTGAAGCCATCACATGGCTATGGTGTCAGTGGTTTTAAAGGGATTAGGATAGTGAAATAGTTGTTATTGCCCAGTGCCGACATAGAAGCTGAGGGTGCTCCCTTTTTCACATTCGCCCTGGGTAGTAAGTCTGCCTGTCACCGCGCCAATCCGAGGTTGAGTTACCCATCGAGAAAAGTGGTTGCCTTTTCAGGCAACTCTGTGGTTAACACTGTTCTCTCTCGGCGCCAGGAAACCAGTTTTTTCTATATTAACCTGGAGTGATTGATAATGTGGAGTTTTCACATTATTCCGCATGGGTTTCCTTTGGCTGCTTAGATTACTTCACAGTACCCAGTGATGAGCACGTTAGGAAGATGGTGAATAAAACGCGAAAGAGATGAAAGTACTGTAAATCAGAGACAAAAATAGGAATTAAAGCATCAGAGAATTCGGAGTTAACATTTCGACTCGAGTGAACCTCCCTCAGAACAGTTCTTAACTGAAGCTTTAACTCTGATTTGTCTCCACTGATGATGTCAGATCGACTGAGAATTTCTAGTAAATTCTATTTTTGCAGTTGCTTGGTAAGTGCGGGGTTGGAAAGAAAAGGTCGCGGAGTGGTAAGCTCTTAGGATTTGTGGGAGATCAGAAATGTAGTTTCTGCACGTGGTGGGTGGGGTGTTGCGCGGGTAGGACATTATACAAACGGTCGCGGAATTTTTGTAGCATGTAGCATGTAGCATACTTAAGGCTAAGTCTATTAAAGAAAATAGTTTTAGGCTAGGAAATAACTTTAAAGTGTTGTAGTTGACCACAAAAAGAAGCAGCGGGGGCACTTCACAATAAAGCATATAGTATGATAAGAGAAACTGGATAAAAGAACAAGTTGTACAAACAAGGAACAAAAAATGCAATCATATAAGGACAACAGGACGGCCAGATAATAAAATAACGAGAGAGAAAAAAAAAACAAGTGAGCTAATCGGCTTATGATAGGAAGGGAAAATGGAGGTGTGATTCCACAACTTGTAAACTGAATAAGAAAGCTAACATGCTCTGTTTCCGCACGCATTTCTGCTTGATTGCAGAAGCCTCCGGTACTTGCAAGGCTATAATAAATTGTTCTTGTTTCCAAGGCGTTGTCTCAGGCTGATTTATGAGTGAGTTCTGTTTCTCACAATTGGGGACCTCGTTCCGGGATCCAAAAATTCGACTCTTGGGACGACGGGGGAGGTGCACCTCGCCGATTTCGGTGATCTCCGACTCCCTTGCTTGTCGTTCGCGGTTCGGGTGAGTATGATCCGGACTTAGAGAAGCTGAAAACAAGGCGGCAGACGCGGCCGGTTCATTCGGGCAACTCCTGTGCACAAGACCCGGGTAGGGAAAGGTCTTAAAGGGTATATCCGGGCGACCGAGGACAGAGGTATTTGCTGCAGGAATTGCCGCGGGACCGGGCACACCAAAACGCCCAAGTAACTCTGTGCACAGACGATGGTAAGAAAAGAGACCTGAAAGTATGGCCTTGGTGGTCGGGACGTACGAAAGTACAGGGAATTGGCGATATATAAAATAAAGCATATGTCAATGGAAAGCAAACCATGTCAGAAGGGCAAGTAGCTGAAGGGCTACTGAGGGTGCACTTCGTAACTAACTTATGGCCAGACGTCCAGAAAAATATTCAAAATCTCGAGGAGTTGTTGCGGGAAGCTCAAAGTGTCTGTGAGACACGGTGTCTGTGTGTGTCTGTGTGCATGAGAGATAAAGATCTGTACAGCTAGGAGAAAGTTTAACCCTTTGTGATTCGGCTTGAATGCACATTTGTTTGTTGGTGATTGAATGCTTGTGCTTTGTTCCTTGGAGCTTCAGGTCCGGGACTATTTTGAATCTGATTTCTACTATGGAAATTTTAATATGATTTCTTTTAAGGTTAAGGATTTTAAAGATTATGAAATAAAATGTAAACTCCTGTTATTTTTAGAGTTCATGACTGCCTTGCTATCAGTTTCTAACTAATCACTTTTGTCCTTGCGTAGAAGTGATTTATGGAGAACAGTTGAAGTTTAAAAAAACATATAATTGGTCAGATTAATCGGACGAGTAAGATGTCTAGTCAGGACACTGAAGGGGGTGTGGAAGAAAGTGACACCGGACCTCGTTAAGATTAATTAAATTAGCAACAATGGGAGGCTCGGGGAGTTGCCTGTGTAACGATCGATTTGTAAGTAACGTTAAAGTGGATATATCCCGCCCGACAGTTCTTTGGGGAGAATGTTGAGTAATTGGGAACACAACGCCCGGATACGGGAGAAAGATAAGGCTACAATGTTAAACTATTGTTGTTTCATTTGGACGAGAGAAAGTATTAAGGCACCTGGTATATTTTTGGGCCAAATATGGGTCCGATGAGGATTGGCTGTGTCAACATCTTAATATATATGTCAATTGAAAAGAACCGTACAGTCAAAAAGGTCCGATTATGCGGCTTGTTGGGTAGGGAGCGCGGGAATAAATTATGTCCCATGAATACGGAGGAATCAGGGAAAGTACAGAAAAAGAATGAACAAGGAAAGCCACAATGGGATCCCTTAACGTGTTTGTCGCCCCCATATACTACACCCCGGAACGAGCCGACAGATCCCGAAGTAGAACCGAGTCCAGACACAGAAAGGGGAATGGACTCTGAACTAAAAGTCACAGATCCTAGGGGGCACAGAATCACTCGATCCACCACACGTAAAGGAGGGGCAGATATAATGGAAAATGCAAAATTATGTCCCTTAAGAGAGGTTCCAATTGGGGAATGTACAATCGGATATGTAAACGCCCAGCAAAGTAAGGGTCTTTCAAAAGGAACTGAAAAGTTTAACAGAGGATCAGGTTGGACTAGCCGAACAATTAGATCAATTTCTAGAACCTAATTTATATAGCTGGGGAGGACTGATGGCAATTTTAGGAAGGTTATTTTCAGGGGAAGAACGACCTATGATTAGGAGAGTGGCTTTATAGGAATGGGAAAAGAAGCACCCAGTTGGGGAAGAAGGGGCTCCAGCAGAACAGAAATTCCCAAATGTTGACCCTCGTTAGGAAAACAATGTCAGAGAAGATAGAGAGTCAATGCGGGATCTATGAGAAATGGGAACATTAGGAATTAAAGAGCTGGCACCTCGATCACAAATCTTTGTTAATGCCTTTGAAGTACGACAAGAGAAGGATGAAACCGCTTTTGCATTTCTTAAAAGGCTCAAGGAGGCCGCAAGGAAGTATTCGGGAATGGATCCCAATAACCCGATAGCACAGGGACTCTTAAAGGTCCAGTTTGTAACTAAATCATGGCCGGACATAAATGGATGGAGTGAAAGAAACAGATGGAAGAACTGTTACGTGAGGCACAGAAAGTGTATGTCAAAAGGGGAGACGAGAAGCAGAAAAGGAAATCCAAAATGATGGTGGAGGCAGTAGAAGAAATAACAAAAAGGAGACTGGGATCAATGGACAATAGGAAGGATAGGGGAGGACACGAAAGACAAAGGTCGGGCATCTGGGGAAGGAGGCAACAGGCAGGGTGTTATCATTGCGGGAAAGTGGGGCATTTTAAACGGGAATTTACGGAATTAGCACGAGAAATGGAAGCCGTTTCCGTAATAACCTTAGATGAAGATTAGGGAAGTCAGGAGTTCCTTGCTGCTGAGACCCACTGGGAACTCTTGATAAATTTAAAGGTGGAACCTGAAGGGGAGGAGGCAGTATTTTTGGTGGACATGGGAGCGGCACGATCATCCCTAAGTTTGAGACCTACCGGTATTACGCTGACTAACAAGAATCTCAGGGTTTCCGGAGTAAAAGGCGAGGAGTTCTTGGTGTCTATTTTTGAACCAACCCTAATGAGAAGAAATGATGAGGAAGTGATAGGATAATTATTATATATTCTTGACATTGGAAGTAATCTATTAGGTAGGGATTTGATTATATTGCTGGGCTTAAAGGTTGGGGTGGAGGATAGTGCATTAACTGTAACGATGGCTAAGACATCCCAAGGAAGATAGGTCCTACTAGATGGAAGGGAGTTATTAAGTAAACCAGTCATGAGAAACATCCTGACCATCTTGCATCAAGGCAGCCATTGGGGCCCACAAGCTATGTGTGACATAGTGTTAAGGAAGTACGGACGTAACGGGATATACACATTAGCCAAGCAGGTATGCGCAGGATGCCCGACTTGCCAAAAGATTAATAAGAAAGTAACGTGGTGGGGGTAAGAGGTGGAAGAAAACCTAGGGTAAGACCTTTTCAAAGAATACAGGTGCATTACACAGAATTACCAGTAGGGAAACAAAAGTACTTATTAGTCCTAATGGATCACCTAACTGGGTGGGTGGAGGCATTTCCAATGTGCTCAGCTACCTGGAAGGGATAGTGAAAACTCCTTTAGAACATATAATTCCACAATATGGAATGGGGGAATGTATAGATTCAGACGAAGGTAGCCATTTTACCTCTGGGATCCTACAAGGAGTAATGGCGGGATTAGAAATCTCTTAGGAATTCCACACTCCTTGGCACCTGCCTTCCTCTGGATGGGTGAAACGAATGAATCAAACCTCAAAGAAGCAATTGTCTAAGCTAGTCCTAGAGACTCATTTACCATGGACAGAATGGGAAAAACAATGACTGCAGATGCTGGAAACCAGATTCTGGAATAATGGTGCTGGAAGAGCACAGCAGTTCAGGCAGCATCCAAGGAGCAGCGAAATCGACGTTTCGGGCAAA
>NC_057717.1:32137757-32139477 GCF_004010195.1 Chiloscyllium plagiosum
TAAAACTTTGCAGGATGGTTCCGTCGACCAGCCCCGAAAACTCTGGGTACTATCGATGGCCTGAGAGTTTCACCCCCGAAAGGAGCAGTAATAACCACTTGTTTCTGTAATCAAAATGATGCCACACCCGTCCGATTAGGAAAATCATCTTGTGTCTACACCAGCCAAGCCACTGCCACAACCAGTCCCCAAGTGTTGAATGGGAAATATTGGGGGGGGGGGGGGGGGGGGTTGCTTAAAGGCCTGCACATTTATCCCCGGCGAGAAGTACATTTGGAGTGGCGGATGTAACGGGAATGGGTGCTGGGATCAATCAGTTCAGACACTTCCTCAAAACCAGAAAGTCTGGTGTGGCTGCTACTACCTTGCCGATATAATTCCCCACTTGAGGCTGTTATAGGGAGCCCCAAACATAACTCGGAATAAACAGGGAGGAAGGTGAGTAACCCGGAAAGTAACCGAAAGAGATCGCCTCCTCTGGACTTTGATACCTATGTATGGGACTGCTCGAGCAGGAGCAGAAATACAAAAGTTAGCGGCTCCCTTGGAGGAGTTGACCAACAATACTGCTGATGCGTTGGCCGAAACCCAATCCCAAGTAACAGCCATAACGACCGAAATGATTACCACTAGGCCAACGACTCTTCAGAACAGGATGGCTCTAGATTATATTCTGGCAGAGAAATGTGGTACCTATACACTAATTGGGGAAGGTGGTTAGTCAATCTGGCTATCTATGGATTGTTGATATTAGTGGGTCTGGTGGTAGGGTTCAATGTCCTAAAATGGGTCATGAGCCGACTGATGACATCCCTTGGGGAAGGAACCCAAATAAATCATCAGATGCTTTTACAATCAGCAGGTGATATGCAACAAAGTGAAAGTCAAAGAATGCTTCTAGAGTTCGAGGGACGAACAACAAAAATGTAAAATGTTAGATTGTGAACCTCATCGCCAAAAGGCGTAAGAGGGCAGAAAAGAAGAAAACGGATGAAAGGAGACTGAATAAGTGAAGAAACAACAGTTCTTAAAAAAGCAAAAAGGGGAAATTGTGGGAGGTTAGAAATGTAGATTCCGCATGTGGTGGGGGGGGGGGGGGGTGTTGCGGGGGTGGGATATTATACAAACGGTCGCGGAATTCTTGTAGAATGTAGCATACTTAAGGCTTAGACTCGAATGAATATAGAGGGTCAAGCAGGCTGATTTATGCGTGAGTTCTGTATCTCACAGATTAAATGTGCAGATTCAATGGGCCGAAAGGTCTTTGTCTGCAGTGAAGGGATTCTATCAGTTCTTTCCCTCCGAGGTTTTGTCGTTTGTATATTTTTTCCTCATTTTTTAACACCCATCCGAAAATGTGACTTGCAGATCTTCACACAAGATTCTAGCTTTAGCCAAATGAACAAATGAAGCAAGTTTAGGAATTGTAAATTGTTCATTTCATTTCCAAACGGGGGTTACTTAAACATCTGCTTCCATGATCAATATGATATGTTTCAGGAAGGACGGTGCTGTATGAGTCAGGGTGGGAAAGGAACGCAGCTCCCGGAGAGACACAGTGTCAGTGAAAGTGAAAACACGTTTGTTCTGGAAACCGTACCCTGTGCCCGTGTTGAAATGCAAGCCATTTGATAGATATGTTCCAAATTGAAATGCTTACTGGAAGCAGGAAGCGGTGGAAGGTATACATTCTATTCCACTTTCACCAATATCCAATCAC